>NW_008589290.1:11423-31793 GCF_000691845.1 Merops nubicus
CCCTACACCTGCAAGAGTTCCCTTCTTTCTCAATACCGTCATGCCATCCCAAGCCAGAGGCAACTTTTATCTCTGAGGTGTTTACAGAAACTGCCAAGAACACGTATTTTCCCTTTGGAAAGCACCAGATGATGTATCAGGTGTCAGATTTTTCTGCCAAAGTTTCCCCAAGGGTGGATCACAAAATCTTCTTTGTTATATGTCACTCATCTCATATTTGACTACCCTTTTCCCCTGCTCCCCCGTCATTCTTTCTGTAAAAAACACCTACTGGAAGAACAATGTTTTGCTCTCGATCACACCGATGTCTTCACTTTCTGTCTCTGCATCTCCTACAGGCACAGAAAACTTCAATGCTTTCCTGCTCACCACATGTACCTGACTAAAATCTCAGTACATGGTGCTGTGATCCTGCTCTTTGTGATTTTTTTTCCCATTGTAGCGACAATGGCTTTCTGTCCATCTGGATTACTTAAGGCTATAGAGAACAAGGGCGATGTTCTGCAGGGAACAATGGTGCTTTGGTAAAAAAAGAGAGGCATTAAGGTGATTAATAAGTCTTTTCTATACCCTGTAATACACAAGCATAGCTACTTTTCCTAAATAGCTCCTGTTCTTAAGAAGCCTGTTCTTGACATAATGGGGCTCTGCTATTTGCTACCCAGTTCAGGTACTCTGATATATCACCACATCATGAGATAAAAAGACAACAGCGGTAACACTTCAGTGGCCAGGAGACATGAAAGGGGCACATTTGTGTATTCTGACCTTATATACACATTATTTCTGTTTTAATCTTGGGAACTTCCCTGAAGAACCTTGAAAAAGAACCCATATAGGACAGATCTAAAAATGATGGAAGAATTTTTCTCAGTCAGCAACATATTCATAGAAACCATTGGCTTACTGCCCCCAACCTGTCTAGTTTTTCCTACTAATTATTTCATTCTATCAATTGTCCTATTCTATTATAGCAGGTAAGGTCCTATGTGTCTCTAGAGTGTTCTGCAAGGTGACACTCAGGTCCACATACCTATGTCTGGGAAGAGAAGCCATTTTGCTGAACCAACTGCTGAAAAAAATGACCAGCTCCTGGTTTAGCTGAAGAACTCCCTGTAAACACATCACCCCACAAATTGTGCTGTTTCTTCAGCTCCAAGACCCTCAGATCAGGCACAGAAGTTCCTTAGTGCTTCATGCAGATTCATTTCATTCATTAGATGCCTCACAGACTGGCATTACACAGATTCATCAGCATCCACCAGAGCTGAATTCAGTCTCTGTAAAAGACGCAGCCATGGCCAGCACTGTGCGCAGTATGGGGCCGCTAATACAGAACATTACCAGCGCGTGGGTAATGGTCTGTACCACTGCACAGGCTGAATTTCATCCTTTTAACTGCATGACAGGTCATTTGGTACTCTTTCTGCTCCCCCTTTGGATTAGGATAATTATATAAACTATCAGATCAAAACCGTGCGTGTTTGAACATGCACATCAACAAAATCTTCCTTCACTGAGCCTCCCAAACAATCTACATGAAGAATTGTTGGGTAATGCAATCAAATAATCCGGCATTAGCTCCTATGGAATTCTTTACATAATATTTTCCTAAATTCAAGATGATATGTCTTGTGTCTGATTTTGCAGCTCAGCTCTAATGTTGGTCCATTCTTTATGAATGAATCAAAATTAATTCCCATCTTACAAATGGAATTACAACCAAGAAGGCCATTGTTCTGGGAGACATAACAACACCTTTTTCCATACAGATTCCATACAGTTTTTACTGCTGCAGCGTACAACATACCTATAGTGACACAAGCATGTAGAAAGTTGAATGAAACATGAATGAATAATTTTCCTTCTACACTTAATTAATTAATCAATTTTCAAGCATATAAGTAAATGTTAATAGCAGAGGTTTAATGCCAGTGCATAATAAATAAACTTAAGTATCACTAGCATGTATTTTGAAACATCAAAGGAAAGAAAGGAAAAGGAATTGTGAAAGTGAACAGTCTGAAAGAAAATGAAGTTTAGGTGACCTAATTAAAAGCTTTTCCTGAGCTACAAAAAGACATCAAAGTGCTGCTTCTGAAGTTCTTTTGCCAAACCAACAGCCTCAAATTAAAAGACTGCATTAATTTCAAGGAATGAGTCAGAGAACTACTACTGTAAGAGCCTTCAGTCTCTCTGTGTTGCCACAGAAACAGAACATTATGGCTAGTTTATAATCCAAGCGCTTCATTTATATAGGAAAATTTATTTTTCATTTTTACCTTTTCATTTACTCATGCAGATCTATAAGAAAGCCCCTCCAAAATTAATGATGCTTCTTCCTTGAATGACAGCAGGAGCCTGGATGTCGAACAATGTCTGGTTTACATTGTCCTTTCTCAGTGGCTTTCTGACACAAGAGGAAGTGACAGTCTTCTGTGTATTTGCAATGCAGAACGGGTGAATCTCTGGCAAAGCTGGGCTCTGGTCCTCTGCAGACAGAGCCAGGATCCAGAAACTAAACATAGCTCATGGCAGCCATGTGTTTGAGGGCAGGCACGGTGGAGGAAATGCACCTAGTGCAGGAAAAACCCTTTTGGCAAGCCCAGATGTCACCAGGAATATTTAAGGCTCGCTCTAAATATTATCATCTGGGGTTGAGGTACAAGGGGTCCAGTTCAGAACTGGTCATAAACCTTAGCTCCTATTCCATCTGATAGGTTTTAAGAAGTAACACCAGGTGGAAATCTGGACCAGAATCATAGCACAGGGAAAGCACAGCTACAGCAGAGATGCAATACTCACTTAAAAAGTTGTGTATGCTTTCCAGTCCCCATTTAAAATGGCCAACTGCTGATTAATTGTCTTCCTCCTGTAAACTGATGAGCACATGCTCTCCTCTGCATCCCCCTGGTGCTGCCAAGGGAGGGGAGCTGACCCAGCTTGCATGGAGCACATGGGGCGGGGGGAAGCAGAGGCACCCTGGCAGTAAACGCCACTGCCAGATGACATTACTTCTGCCAGAGGGATTCCTTCTGCCACTGATGCTTCCAGACTGTAATGTCTGTGTGTTCAACCTGGCATAAGCTAGCTCCAAATAGTAACAGATAAAATTTGGGAGAGATGAGCCAGTGTAAACCCCACCTAAATAGATCTTTTCAAGGTAAAACTGACATAAGTTTTTGTTTTACTCATCCTGTGTACACTTTGCTACAAAGGGTATAAACTGTAGATTCCACAGAAATTCAATATATATACTATGCTCAAAATACAAGTTAGTCAGGTTGAGTACTGTCTTCTTGGAAACAGCTAGCAACATGCCTTGTTTCTATGGCTTTTAATGAATATTCTCAATTGAAGAAATGCATAAACATAAGGGTAATTTACATTGCTAAAGTTAATCAGTTTTCTTATACGTTTTATGCATCTGCATGATTTTTCATCTGTACTGCATAAATGCACCTTCTTCTCATTTTTAATATGCATACGTACATCCAAACACTCCACTCATGGTGCCTTTCCACTTTTACAAATTTCTAGAACCACGCCTGTCTCAAGATTTAAGAATTCTATGGTTACAAGAAAATGAACAGCAAAAGGTTGTAAAATACTTACAGATTCAAGGTGGCATTTAACTTAGATGTGAACTTGCCCTTTGTAACTCCGTTTTTCTATCAGTAAAATGATAATAGAAGAATCTCCTTCAGAAGCTGACATATCAGCAAATGTCCAATACAAAGGACAACTCCATTAAAGAGAATGGTTTTGTACATACAAATGTTAGGTATGAAATCTGACAAGGGTACTGCAAATATTCACTGATTAGCATTTGCAAAGGTCCCTGAGATGCAGGGATGAAAGGTCTTAACTTGGAAATAAAATGTGTATTTGTTTTTAACGTCATTTTACATTTAAAAGCATTCTAAGCCCACCTTAACTAGGTACTAATGAACCTTCAAACATTTCTCTTGTTTATTTCAGCAGAAAACCAAGGACATTCAAACTGTCCTGTGGCAGGGTCAAGAGAATTAGGTACCTAACAAAATAGGTAGGGTTGTTTTCTCAAAAGGGTTGATCTTCACCTCTCCAAGTTAATTCCAGTCAAGTCCCCATCTAATTCACACAGGTACAACTGGGAGAAGTATTTATTTACTTCACCTTTTAATATGCAACATTCTGTTATTTACAAACCAACAAAAGAAGTTTAATAATATAATTTGGGAACTCAAGCACATTGGTTATTTGAAGGCTCTTTCAGATCAGTGAAGCTGCTATTAAAGTGCCATCAAAGCATTTTTGACTCCATAGAATTAATCATGAAATCTGTTCCTGCCAGCTCACTTATCATATCCGAAATATTAATTTTGAGCAAAATTAAATTGGACACCTACCGACAGCAACATTTTGCCCTTCAGAACTCCCCTTCACATTGATTTATTAACAGCTGCCAGAACAGTGTACCAGAGCAATTTATTACTACTTTCTCGATGTTTCCCTGTGCTTACAAATAGTCCTCCAGAGTGAAAGGTGCTACCTGACAGCATTCTGACAAAGGTGCATCTTTGAATTTGCATAATGCTCTTCAGATTTATAGGATGTAAGGAAAGGAATTTCATTTTATTATCAATTTTTATTATCAATGGGAATCGGTGATTCAAGTAAAAGAAATTGGAGATTCTGTGTTGAGTTGCTTTCAAATAAAGCAGACCTAGCATTTTCATTAGTACTTGGTGTGATCTCAGACAGAAGAGTCAGCAAATTCTTTTGTGTTATTCATCAGCATCATTTTCTTTGCACGCAAGACAGGCAAAGACATTTGTACAAAGCATTAGATAGAAGTGGGCCTGAAGATGCAGCACTAGACTGAAGAGAGCTAACGCCATACACGCAACAGGTGTTTTACTGCTTTTCAGAAAATGCCGTGTTAGAAAAGCACTTTTCATTGGGTGAAAAATAACGAAAACTCCTCAAAGCTCTCCTTTGACCAAACTGAGCTTCCTTCCCCTGCAGCTAGAAGCTCTACTACAGATCCTCATAAAACATAAAAGCTTGGAATGGGGAGTTTTACTTTGATACCATAAAGGTACAGCTAATGGCTAGGCAACTTGGAAGTCTAGGCATGCTAGTCTATGTTTGAGTTACTACAGTAAATCATCTAAACCCCTAACTTTAAAGTAGCTTCCTCAGTCTTTGAAAGGTTTGGCGTCTGGAAGCAGGTTCTAATTCAGGGGCTTTTAACTTCTTTCTGTGGAACTATTCCATCCTTCCTGTTTCCTCCATTTTTGTAGCTGCACTAAGCACAAGCAGTCCCACTGTTACTGTTTTACTAACTTGCTGCCTGAAAGACAATTCATAAACACAATGGCTCCTGCCTGTTAATATTCCTGGCTCAAATCCAACTATTCAATCTATGTGCTTATTTTTAAGCCTGAATAGTCCCATTAACTTCAATTGGGCTGCTTGTGTTCTTGAGTAAAACAGGTGTTTAAGCACTTTGCTGGATCAAAGCCTATGAATGCACATCTGCAATCTTCTTTGGCTCAGTTAAAGGTTCATTCCTAATCATTATACTTTTATCCAGGAATTCCTCTTGTTTATACTCGCATACACATTCAGACTTTGCAACAGGCTACCTGACACATTTAAAAGCAATTGTGTTTGTAATCAGAAACAAAACTGTCTCTAAAGCAATATAAATTTGAATATATATGCTGAAGGAACACATGTAGCTGAAGGGATAATGGGAAAGAAGAACACACAGTTGGACATTAGTGGAGGGGAAGCTTTTGGTAATTCACTGGAAGGCGAAACTAGTAAAACATGCGCAGAACCAATTAAGACACTCCTGATGTGGCTAGAAGAAAATGTCATCAGCATGTATGAGAAAACAGTCTTTTAAACCACGAGCGTTAGAAGTAAAAATCCTTTAATGCTGTCCAGTGGTTGTCAAGTCTAAAAAGTCATTAAATACAAACCCTCCTGTCTTTTCTAGAACCACCTGCTGCTAACAGTTATTTGCATCATTTTATATAGTCAAGGCCACCATTTCCAATTCCCTGTGAAACTTGTACAGTTCCTTGTTTACAGAACATGAAAATTTTCTTGTGTCCACTGCCATCCCACTCCTACGTATATACTACTCCTAGTATGTCCTTTTATACTCTGATACTTATTGTTAATGGCTAAATCTCCCTCTCAGGAAAATTTTATGTTCTTTAGCCAGTCTTAAACAACCCACCAAATGCCAACTTCCTTACAGCTGCGTTAGCTCTCATAGTATGTGGTTTTGTATTTTTACCCCAAACTTGAGCTGTTTGACACTGTCCTGTACCTCTCAAAGAAAGAAAGAGGAACATAGGTACACCCACACCCCCAAAGTCACATAGTGATCCTACTTAAGGGCACAATTTTGCCAGGAAGTGCTGGTGTATGAAAATGACTGGCTTTGGCAGGAGAATGGTTGGCACAAGCAAATCTCTGGGTACCTCCCCATCCTGAACATGGCAGGCAGAAACCATGTCTCTAATAGATGAGAAGGCTGAAGGAACAGCCTCTTTTCAATTGTGATATGTCTGTCCTAAAATATGCTCTGGAGTCTCATGGATTATCTAGGTTTACAATGGAGCTCTCTTTTCTAGTCTTCTGGATTGTCTTTCCAAAAGGGTATTTTCTATCAAAGATTTCAAAGTACAGCCTCCAGAATACTTTATGCAGTAATTGTATTGCTGGCAACAAGCCCATTTTTATAGTTTGAACCAACATCAGTTACCTTCAGCTTTGCTTTTCTTTCAGTAAAGATCATATGTCACAATAAAATTAGAATGGAAGTTAGTACAGTGCAGAAGTGCAAGGGCTTTAGACCACCACACTGTATTTCAGGATTAGAAATGGGAAGGGCTCTGTCTAGTTTTCTCCCCTACCAATGCCAGATGCCATGGCACATGGTCTTCCATGTTCAGTTTCAAAAAGTATTTAACCTACTTTCTCCCTTAAGTGCTTTCTACCACCTAGAATAATTTACTAGTTACTCAGATAAATATCCTTTCATTTATTTTTTTTCTTTTTGTTGTTCTATAATAGCATCGTTGATACTTCTAGTCATAGTTTAAGCAATCCCTCATGTTCTCTGGACCTAATGTTAACCTTCAGTGTTTACAGATGTTCATTTTATATATATATATTTGTATATATATATATATATACAAATATATATATATAAAATCATCATTTTGATAAATTGCTTTTATTTATTCAACTTACTGTTTTCTCTTAATCATCCTTTCTGGTTCTTTTATCAATCACTTTTGATGGCCTTTTCTGACCTACATTCACTTTTGTCGATTGCTGTCAGCTTTTCACAGGCGTAAGAGTTGTTGCCAAAGTAGTATTTACAATTTAGGACTCAAATACAGCAAGGTAAGGTTAAAAAACCACAGTGCTTTTCAAAAATACTTGAGTTTCTTTTTACTAGTCTTGTGAAGTATTTATTTTTCTTATTTAAATATCAGAAGCTAAAAACACACTGAAAATTAAAAATGAGACTCTTAAAATAGCATCTGGAACAGAGGGGCTTTCAAGGAAGAGCATACTAATGATTTTGAATTTTGTGTGCCAAATCTACACTAAGCCCAAGCAAATGTAGGAATTCAGTCTTTACCATTGTTCTACACTAGTTTATTACAGAATAGCCCTATAAACATTCCTTGACAATCCCTTCCCCATTATTTCAGACATATTTTGCATTGTAAAATCATACTGGCTTCACTATCTCATCTCCTTTGTGTTGAAGTACTGCTCTTTTATTACATTAAACACTATTTTCTATCCTTGCACACTTCCTAGATGACTTTATTTATTATTTTCTGTCATATTTCTAAGTGCAAGATCTTGAAGTTATCACCTGATCTCACAGGTATTCACAGCTCTTCCAGAATTTAATATAACCTGTGAATTTATTTGCCATGCTGCTTACCGTGCCTTCTGGATTATTAAGGTGTTAAATAAAATCCAGGTCTAACAATAAACTCAAAGATATTTTCCTATAACTCAATATACCTATTTATCAACTTTTGTGACATATAATGCTCATATCTAAGATAATTTGAACTATTTTTTCCCAAGTAAGCTATGGCAACCTAAGAGACTAAATTATCCTCCTGGATGTAACTGCACAAATACAAAGCATAAAAACAGTGCACCCTATTAGGGATCAGTTTTGATATAGAACTGTAGATTAATCATTGCTATTGATCTTATTTATATCACTAGACCTATACATATTTTATAGACACATATATTAACATCACAAAACCTGTTGTTTCCTTAATAGGACCACAATGCTTATTGCTCTCAAACATATTTATGCACTGCTTTGATCAAAGTTATCAGACAAATATTACAACACACACACATTAACAAGATACAAATTAAGAGATGATAATCCAAAGTGTACCACTGTCAAAGGTAGAGAAAGACTATAATAACCATGTGAGGACTAAATCCCAAATGATGAATTTTCAATGGCTTGAAGAAGACTGAGGCATGAGGAAGTGCTCCAGTTTTGCACACGAAGTGTCCTCATGCTAGGACAGGAAAAAAAGAAGCATTCTAACACTGCCTAGTCCTCTTTTCCGCCTTGCTTAAAGCTTTTCATGCTTTGGTCCCACCTACCCCCATCAAAATTAAAAAGAATCACACCAGAATCCATCACTAAGACAGTCTTCTCCCTCCTTCATTACAATCAAGCAACTAGTTGCCTCCACAGATGCCTTAATGGCCTCTGCCTCCTTCAACACTGGTCAGAAAAACCCTGCCTGTCTTGTTTCAATCCTCTGTAAGTCACTGGCTTCAATTTACACTTGGGAATGAATCTGACTCAGAATCCCCCTCCCCCAGTTCTCATCTATTTCTCTTCCTTAAGAGAGGGAATTTTTACTAGAGTCCTTCAGAAGGGGTTGAGTAGTGCAACAGTGACATCCGATGGTTGGCTACATTAATCTCCAAAGAGCTTTCCTGGGTAACCAGTGGGCTCCTCTACCTTGTTAAAGACAAGTGCTGATAACTGAATATTAGCTGCCCTCAGTGCATTTTATTCATTTTACCTCTACACAAAAACTACATAGGCAGTTTGCTCCATGTTTCCAATGCACTAGGAATTGTCTTCAAATGCAGCTCCAGGCACAGAGTGCCTTTCTGAGATCTCCTTGCATTTCTCCCTGACAAGGAGGCCTGGGGAACAGACACGTCTGCACGTACTCTTTTCACTCCTCATCTATAGCTGCAAGGGAGGCGAAGGTGAGGCATTTTTGGCAATGAACAGCTACATTTCTTCATATATCAAAAAGTTAACTAGACCTTAGCAGAAACGCTGGTGAGTGCATGCACAGCAGTACTCTATATGCAAAGGGAGTGGAAAGGTTATGAGAAATGTTAAATATAAAATTGCTATTTAATTTAAAGGGATCCAAAATTTACATACCTCAAATCAGTGACCGCCCAGCTCCAAGGCTAAGTGAGCAAAATAAATCCAAGCTTTTCACTGACTGAAATCTGAACTCCAAATTTGTATTATACCTGAAGTGAAATGTAGGCTTCTCCAGTTTCATGGCAGCAGATTTTATTATGCAGCTTTTATAGTATGCTTATTTAATGTAATTTTGCAATACAGTGTGACAAGGAGTAACTAAGCTGTATTATTCTGTGTACCCTCACTTGCACTAAGATTACCCTATTCTGATGCTCCCCAGGGTGGCTATTGACCTCCTTTACCTTGACCACGTAGGACTGCTCTTATGTCTTATTTCTCCCTACAGACGTACATTACTCTCCTGACTAAACAGTTTGGTATATTAAGTAGAAAACCTCAACACAAAATAAATCTCACGTAACAGACAAACAGGAACAGCCCAAATAAACTACACTGTGCATGGTCAGAATGAATCCACAAGACAAAACCCCTTCAAAGCTGTAAGACAGAAGAACGAGTGACCAGGACACTGATCCAGTATTCTGCACCTGCAGAGAACCATCCAATATTTTTTTTAATGTCTACAACAATCATAAGACCAAAAGGCCAACAGACAGGAGTGTGTCATGCCATGGATAAAACTGAGGGACAACTAAGTTCTTTGTTTGTAAAGCTCTGCTTGGACATGATGTGTGGTACCTCCTACTTCATCCATTTATTTCATAAAAATTGTTGGTTGCTTAGAGCTTTGTTATTAGTGCAGTGAGCAGCTGATATTTTTTAAAGCCTGAAACATCTACAACTGTGTTTTCTTTATAACCTGTTTTTATTGTATCTCTAGGGCAGAGTCACCATATGGAACAAACAGTCATCCCACAGGTTAAGAGGACTGTAAGCCACGTGTAACTATCCATTCTGAGTCCATAGGCCTCCCCATGAACCCAGAAGGCTCTCCAATTTACACACACACACTCCTTTCAGGCACAGGAAAAAACTGAGGTGAAGGGAGTTTGCCATACACCTTTTCCTCCCCTCCTCCCCGTCTCATTTGACTACTTTATTCTGTTCTCTCCACTAATGAATCTTACTTCACCCAAGTCTTATTGTCATTTTGTTGAAACTATTCAAAGTGCCTCAAGCTGCTAAACAGCTGGCAAAATACACAAACATTTAAGACTTTAGTCTGAATACCAAATCATGATTTCCAGGAGAGAACAATGTGGTCCTTTCTGCTTTAATGCCTTCTTTTGAACTGTATGTAATTTCTTTCAAATTAATCTGAGTGTGGAAAACAGGTTGAGTATATTTTTATTAGAAGACACTCCAAATATTTAGACAGTTATTTGAATCATGCTTTGGCAAAAGGATTATGCTTGTCAGTCTGAAAACATACAATTTCCATATTTCCCCTACATTAACTCTCTTTAACAAAGAATTATTAACATCTTAAATGCTATTTACTCTTCTTTTCCCCCCCCCTCTCTGGCATGCGTACTTAAAAGAAGCCCTAATAAAATATTTTTGATACATTAAGAAACATCTGAATTGCAGTTGCAATTCTCGTGTAGTCACAAGCTTGTCATTAAAATGCATAGCACAGTGCTAGTGCAGCTGTATACAGCTTTTATTATTCAGACTGCTAAATGGATAAAACATATTTTAATTTAATGTAAACTGTGCAGCTCGAAACGTGAGCATATGAGGCTTATTTTATTTCCTCAGGAGATACCCAGATCCTTGAGCTCAATGATAACTTCTCTTGGCCAAGGGCCAATCTAGATTTATTGCAAGAGCCCCTGCACTGTCTCTCCTGACATACATTCTGCACTATTTGAAGAAGCTAGTGGGAAAGGTGTGCTTTCAGCCTCTACCACCTCTTTTTATTAACACACATCTGTTAAAATTTTCTGGATCTAATTCTAGATCCCATAGCTAGGATACAGGCAGCAGCACTCAGACTGGGAGTCAGCTGTGGTACCACTGGAGTCAGTTTACACACAGACACACTAGAGCCCAAGGGCTCACTGCTGAGTTACAGAACAAAAAATTTCTCCAACTCAACAGCCTTATATACATGCTGTGCCTTTTATTAATGTCCTAAGGAGTTCATGACAGCTTAAACTCTCTCCTGAGAAGATTCAGTCTCCATATTGACTGAATTCCAGCTGACCAGCTCATAAACAGGCTTTGATACTAGCTTCATGTCTCAAGCATTAGGCTGAATTACTAGCTGCTAAAAATCAATTATTTCTAATCACAGCCTGTACAATCACCTCTGATTTTTATTTTGAATTTCATCTATCAGGTCAACAATAAAGCAGAAGAAATGCTTCAAAGCTCACACAAATCATCTTGAGTAGGTTGCTTTAATACCATGGAGATCCATACAAGCACACTAGAAGGCCATACAGAATCACACAGAAACCAGCAGTCAAAGAGCTGGGCACACAGATTCCTCTTTAAGGCAGTCTTGCAGCAGAAATGCAACAGAAGATAATAATGCAGACTATGAAGGGCAGTCAGTAGAGTCCATGAACCAGATGAGCCATCAGTATAAGTAAAGGATCTAGCCTTGAAAGGAACCAAGTTCTTTGCTGGATTTCAGCCCTCTGTAAGCTAAGCAACAAGGTATTTTCTGGCCTACTGTGAGCCTTTCTGTTGAGGTGGCAGTGGAGTCTCATTATCTCCATGGGCTGTAAAAGTGCCTCTAATTAGCTAGCCACCAATGCTCTACCAGAGGGTATTTTGGAGTAGATATATTCTAATTGTCTCTGTTGGATGTCTACAGTGATTCCACAGAAAACAACCGTCACACAGGGTATGCTCAGCTTGGAGGCATTCCTGTCTGCTCTTTCACTCATTCACAGCATTTTAAACCTGGATGCCACATAAAGCCACGATGGACGTGCTACGATTAAAGACAGAATAAAAATGAAATGAACCAACAGACCGAGGTTAAAAATTGGAAGTAGCAACAGCTAATTAGTTCCATAGTTGAAAAGAGAAGCCACAGTGCTTCTGTTCAAGAGGCTACTGCTGCTATTAGAATATGCTGGTACTTCAGCAATGTATTTCTACGTATCTACTTTTTTTAAGAAATGAAAATGTACATTTTTATTATTGATTTCCAGTTGCTAGAGCTTCAGTATTTCTCAGTCTTCCTATAGCAATCTATTGCAAGTTATTCTGACATCTGTGATGCCAGAGTCATCACCTACTTCTCCCATATCACAAAAGAGGGTTCTGTAATGCAAATAAAACTATTCATTAGCCTGTGACAGAAAATTACTTGACTCACAGACTCCATCTTCTTTTCTTCTAGTTAGAGCCTAAAGCAGATAAATCCATAAAGGACTTTATCCCTTCCCTGTAATATTACTGATACAGATGCTCACTCACACACACACTCTTAACATTCCCTCACTTAGATCCAGAGGGCCACGTTCTCCTGCATTCCACATCTACAGGGTTAAGGGAATGCATACATGTCTTACTATAGATTTAGTATATATTTACTCACTATACTAGCTATATTTATGGAGAAGGACAAAAAAAATGGTTACACAAAAAAACCTTTATGCTATCTTATTTCCAAAAGGTCTTATATGCAAGGATCTTGGCCATAGGCTCTTGGCTTCTTAAAGTCTTCAAAAGTGAAAAATTATTTTGTACAATTCACATTTAAAAATGTGAAGCTAAACAAAAGGTGATATATATAACACAATGTCTAAGAGACTCAGATTCAGAACACTTCACGTTGAGGTTATCATCTGCCTGTTGACAGGATTATCACTGCATCTGAAAAGAGTCTCTGGTTTTTTTTTGTTGTTTGTTTGTTTTTCCTAAGGCAGAGTGTGTTTCTCTGAGCTCTCTGATACCGGGCCTCACTGGCCACCAGGCAAATTCTAGTCTACACTACTTTGGGCTACGCTAGTTCTGGTCTTGCCACAGGTTCCCTTGCAACACAACCAATAACACCCAAGTGGCCAGTAGCCAGATATTAGCCATTTGAAGCAATATTTAGCTTCCATTCAGGTGGAGAAAATTTTACTTTGGTAAGTCTTCTTAGTTATTCCTCTGTCCCATCTCTAGTTATTACTCAGATCTTTAGAGAGTAGCAAAAGATCTATGAATAATGCTGTCACATTAGAGGTTCAACACACACTGCTAACCTCACTGTGTTTGTATTATTCTTGGCCACAAGTCTGCTGCATCCAAGCCTATCCCTATTAACAGCAGGACATTCCAAAAAGTTTTCTAATTTTCGACATGCAATTCACATTATTTTTCTTGGTTGTTTACAAGAAGATGTCATCCACTTTCTTAAGTTTGAAGGTTACTGGAGTTGCTACTCACTCACATTTCACAGACTTATGCATGACTTAAACTTTGATCTCAAATGCAAATCACAGTAGCATATTTTCATGAATTTATTGCTTTTAATCAGAATTATTAAAATGAATGAGACTTTCATGTCTGGAGTTTTATCTAGATAATTCATCACTTAAGTAAGGACACATCTTAATGAAAAATCACAGGATGCTGACAACACTGGTTGAAATTTTCTATGAACACAATGTTCTTCCATCCCTCCTCTGATTCATCCTTCCTCCTAACAATATTTTTTCAAAAATAGTATCCAAAACAATGTCCAACTTCTCTTCAGCTCTGAGAAACATGTTTCAATTGACTGAACAAATTAATTTCTTAGTATCACATAAAGGATACAGGTAACTGAGTTTCTCTTCCTTTCACTCCTTCTAATGTCTCTGATAGGTTATTTACATTCTGTTCAATAAATAAAATCAAGATTAAAAAGCTGAGCTGCCTGAGGGCACTCTTTGCTAACAGAGATTTTCAAATGTACAACTGTTTCTGACTTTCACTACCATTCAGAAAGATTTTTTGTTTTATAAATTACCCATGTGATCTGTGTGCATAATCAGTGGAGCTTCCAAGAAATAAGTACACTTTCTATGTACTTGCCATGTACTTTTTGATTGTTCTCTATAATCTTTATGAACATACCACTCGTACACCATCTAACCAGTTTGCTGGATTAGGACCAGGACAGCAGAAATTCAAAATATACATGCAAAGACGAGCCCTCAAAGAGAATAAGGGTGAGAAAATAGTGCTTAAGAATTACACTGCTGATATACTTCATCAGTGGAAAACACAGACTAGCCTCTGGGTTTGTTGGGGAGACTGTATTGCGTAAGGCCCCAAGCTGAGTGGGATTTGTTGCCAAACCAGCAGTTGTCACTGTTTATTAGAGCCATTTTTCCTCAGCCAGTGAACTGAAAATGACAAGAAAATAATCAACAGTTGTCTTGAGAATATAAGCCACCAGCAAACAATCCTTCTCAACAGCATTTAAAAAAAAAAAAAAAAAATCATCCATTAAGCTTGCTTAACACAGCTGGAACTGGAACTGGTTCTGCTTCTAAATTGCTACTGAAAGCAATGTAAACACCCAATTGAGAAAGAAGTAGCTGTAGTAGCCAAATTGCAAATGGCTTGGAAAGCGGGAGCTTTTTGACATGTTCTTCAATGGTTTATAAGAGGGGTCAACAACCTCTAAAGATTGATATGACAAACTGTGTACTGCCTTCCCAAATTAGGAGTTAAGTGTGCAAGAAGGACCTTGTGCAGAAAGCTGCTGATCAAGATTTCTGCCCAGTTTCCCACTTTTGCCTGGATTCTGCTGTTTCTCTCAACGCACTGCATTCCCAGACCACAGGGCTGTGTCAATGTTGCCTTGTGCCACGCAAGACATACTGATGCTGTCTTTAGTATATGTATGACACAGGTTACCATCCTTAGCCACCTGTCAAGCTAACAGCACAAGTGGAACACAAAAAGCATGCTTTGAGATGCTTCTTCAGGGTCCCTCCCTTCGGCTACAGAAAACAGATCCCACCAGCACCCCGAGACAAGCCTTGCCCAACCACCTCCAGAGCCAGACTCACAGCAGGCCTCCCTGATCCCAGGGTACTTTAAAGGACAGCAGATTGATTTTTTTTTTCTTGGCTTTGGGAAGGCTTTTTCTATTAAGTAAAACTGAGAGATCTATTTCTCATAAACCTGTGCCGATTCTTCCCTTCTGGCTCCACATTCCAGGGCTGGCCTTTGCCAGCGCTCTCTGGCACGATGGGGTCACTCCCTCCATAGGCTCTTGCTGAGCTCTCCTAGCTCACACAGCACTTATCCACCTTGTCCCACCACCGCTTCCTGGTTATCTGTTTCTTTGATACCAAGTACACAATGTAAGGTATTATTTCAATACCCCACAACAGCTAGCAACAAGATTTCCTATTATTCATCCAGTAGGATGAAATTGTCATATCCCACACTGGTGTCTAAATATTTCCTTCAGATAATAACTGAATAGTCCTTGAAATTCTACTCATTATGCTTTCAACTCCCATTTGCCACCTGCAGTCATCATCTTAGTCCATCTGCACTGATCACAGTTGTTCATCTTTGTCAAATTTATAGCAAACACTATCCTGGAAGGAACAATTCACAAAGCACAACTGCAAAGATGAGAAACAAAATGGAGGATGGGGGTGCCTCTCTAAAAAGCCAGGTGTAGAAGTTATTAATTAACTGCAGAGATATGGCATGAGTGTTTCCAAGTACAATTTAAATAATTGGCACAACGCATTTACTTGATGCATCTGAGAATTATGTGCCCCTACCTTTCCACTGAAGCACTAAATAACATAAAATTATTTAGGAAAGCATGTTCATTAAATTCTACCATACCATGAGAAGCAAGCCTTAACCAAAGTATTTAGAATAAAATATTCATATTTCAAAAAATGCAGGCAGTAAATTTTTACAGCACCCAATCTCTGGGACTGCAGTATCCGTACTTAAGGCCCTAGAGTAGTAGTGTTAATTGTTTCTTTTTTAAAGCAGTGCTTAAAAAAAAGTCCTTTAATTTGATCAAATGAAACTTAATGAAGGTGATTTAGCCTATAGAGTTAATCACCACTTTGGGGTCACTGTTTCACAGGTTTTGGAGACTTTCCATTCTGAAGCAGGAATGCACACTTCATGGACAAGCGCACATCAGTGTCTCTCCCGCTATCGGTTCTCCAGATAAAGGAGATGTCGCGTCTGACTCACAGGCACATTGCTTTTCCCAGTTGCTTTATGATAAATATAATCTTCCTCTTCTTGGACTTATTTGTAGATAAGCCTCTGTTCCACATGCCTATCTGTGTACTCTCCCAGCTCCTTGGTGTGTGTTTCTGTGCATTCCAGAGGACCTTAAGAGGAAGAAAGGCCTATTCTATTAAAGCCCTCATCTGCTGGGCCAGGCTTTCCCCCACGCTCTGAAGGCCTGATCCAAAGGCCGCATCAAATCAACAAGAGTGTTTCCAGTAAATGTAATACTCATTCAATCAGGTCCCTGATTATTCAGCCCACAGAGGCTACCAGCATTACAGAAGCAAAACACACAATGGCAAAAGGGACAAGCTGTTTTCCCCCTCTTTAAATTATCTTCCTTTGGTAGATGCAGCCTAGGGACTGTCCAGAGCTTTCCAAGCTTTTTCACTTTTTTCTGGCAACCAAAATAACCAGAGAGATCATGAGTGTTGAAACTACAATAAGAGTATCTATGTATTTTAAAACTGTTTTCTGCACCATGTCCACAAGTAAATTCTTTTCATTACATTCATATTGCTAATGATAAGCAAGGTAAGGTCCAGTGCCAAGGTAGACTATTTTCTGTTTCTTTAGGAGAGAAAGCTGGCTCTGTGAACCTAGTTATTCTGTATCATACACGTGTCAATAATATTTCCCTCCTTCAGCTAGTCAGGTTAGCAGGCCAGTGTGAGGAATCATCAAAATCTAGTATTATGAATAATTAATTTGCAATGAACAATAACTAAGATTATGGTACAGTGACTGCACTCAGAAGACACAAGGCAATTTCTAGAAAGTGTCAGAACCCTCAATTTTACTTTTAGATAGGAAACTGTCTAAAGGGTTGTCTCATGTTTTTATTCTTTCTTTCCCTGACTTCCAACTTCTTTATTACTCAGTGTAATTAACCTGAACAAAAATATACCCAGGCTTTTTCATCCACCAGGTCCAGTTTAAAGTTGTCTTGTCTCAACTCAAAATTTTTGTGCTTTTCCTCATTCACATTCTATCAATTAACAGCAACTATTATGAAGTGGGGGGCGGGGTGAGTGTGGTGTACATTAGGAGTCTTTTATTTGTGCAATATATAAAATTTTGATAAATACTGTAATTTTAAGTGTTTTAAAGCTTACTTTATACAGTTAACGAGGTCATACAATAAAGAAATAGTAAAGTACAAAGAATTCATTAAAGCTACTTTGCTTGGAAAATAAAATGCCTGCACAAATTTGCCAGTTAGAAATGAAAATTGTAATATACTAAATGTAAGCCTTGAGTACAAATAGAATTCCTGACAGATATATGTTCAGGATGAAAAATGTTACCTCTCAAAAACAGCTATAAAAAAATTAAATGTCTGCTTAATGTGAAGCTTCAAGTATTGTGAATGTAGCATTCGTTATCATAAATATAGTAGTATTATCTAATTACGTATTCTGTATTAAGTTTGTCGGATAACACAATTTGAAAATGGCACAACTAAATCAAATATGTTCTACTTACCTATTGAGTGATAGTGAAAATGCACATAAAAAGGCTTCTTTACAGTAATTTTTGAGATGCTGCAACTTTGCAATGCATTTTATTATATTTTAGGATGTTATAATCAGTTTACTAACCTATTTCAGAGATTTTTTTGAACAGGACAGTGTCTTCATATCTAAACACAAATAGATGAGTTGTTACATGAATCATCAATCTCATCACTGTTTATCTTCATCTCATACACACTGTCAAATTACTCATCTTTTTCCACTGTGCTTTGATTCATAATTTAGAAAAAGGCAAGATAAGTCTTTACAAACCATACGATTGAAATGGAAAAGCAAGGCAAGAATCTGAAGGTCAGTTTGTTTGGTTTCAACATCAAGATTACCAACTACAGGGACAAAAGAACATGGGACGTATTATGCATCTCAAACTAAATAAAAAATTAGCCTGTCCTGTGAAACTAAAATCAGAGATAAGAAACTGTAAGAAAAATAAGGAATTGTTTTGTTGTGCACTACAGAGGTAGAGCTGGGGCAAAATTAAAGTAATTAATCTTTCAAATGATTTTTCCTCAACACCATATGAATTTCACCTCAATCAATCTCGTCTCTAAATATGGATTCCTTGGGATCTAAAATAGGTCTTCATGTATTCTTTCTGCTCAAACTCAGAAGCCATTGACTGCTTCTCTTAGTAGCGACAAAAAAGCACAACTTCTGCTGTCTGGCCCTTCAGCTAGAGTCATTTTCTCCAGAACAATCTCTCCTTTGCCATTCTGATATGGGCTTGCTCTCGCAGCCTGCAGAAAGACACAACACTTGTTCATCAGGTGCATTTTTAAAGGTTTTTCAGGATCAAGTATTACACCTATTTTCAGTGGCAGTCTGAGTTTTCTACTCCTTCCATTGCTCCATCCTTGCAAAGTAATGTTTTGATCATCCCCTTGTTCTCAGGTTTCCAGCCTCTTCAATGTCAGTCTGAATGAATTGTTACAACACTTCTTTTTACATATTCTGACATCTGACTGGAGTGTCCTAATAGGATTTGAAAAACTGTGTTAGCAGAGGGTAATAGCCTAATTATTAACATCTTCATTTTCATTCCTGTTAGTGGCAAAAGTGATCTGGGGTCACAATTCCATTCTATTTGACACATACACAAAACATCTAACCAAAAGACCATCGCTGTTTCAAAGAGCTCACTAACCATGCACACTGAAAGACAGTAAAAACGGGTTCTGAAAAATCACTGGATATTTTTCCTGACTTAGATGAAGATATCTCATTTACTGAGACACTTGCATTCATCTTTTTTCCTGATTGAATTTTCTCTAAATTCTTTAGACTTGTAAAAGCAAATTTATATCCATTTAATGAAAAACAGGACAAAGAGAGATCCTATTATATGTATAAAACAACACAACATAAGGCTGCAAAGATACATAGAAGAAAACTGAGGAGTATATACACATTTAACAGTTACTCACACAAAAGCTAATATTTACTTCCAAATCCCAAAACTAACTGTCCACATTCACATACCTTGAAAGACACGAGGAGGACAATCACAGATGCCATACGTATGGCACAACTTCAGATATGGCATCTCTGGATAACTGATATTTCCAAATAGCAGAATTTTCCTCACATTTTATCTCATTAAAACGGAGCACTATACACCACTGCATGGCACAATTATTTTCCAGTTGGTTAGTATCATTTGACAGTGAGCCCAACTCCACAGCTTACTGAAACTTTTCGAGGACTGGGCAAATTTTGCCTTGAAGTGCAGAATGAGGCACCTCCTTGAACCAAGATCCAGGTTATACCCAAGAAAAATCCCTGGAGCCCTTAATCTCTAGTAGCCCTGAACGTTGCCAGGAAGGATCTGTCCACTGCACACACCAATCAAAACCCTGTTTTTTGAACACCTCAAACAGACTTAGGCACAAAGGCCTTCTTAAAACTGAGAGGGTCTTAAAAAGGAGAGGAATAAGCTAGCATCTGGCATACCACTGTTTCCAAATTATGGTACAGCCATAGATCAGAAACAATAAAACATGGCTTAAAGATCTGAGAACGCTCTTGCTGTGCTGGTTAGGATCTCCTATGCTCTGTCAGAAGTATGATCACTAAAAAATTCCTTTAGTCCGAACTATTTTGGTGTGTATAAAAAAATAGCCCACACTATGTAGATTGTCCATAGCTTATCCTGTCCTGAATTCAGTTACTACAAAAAAAAAAAAAAAAAAA
>NW_008589290.1:31825-36650 GCF_000691845.1 Merops nubicus
TTGGCTTGTCTCCATTTGCTGCTCAGAAGGTTAACATGGGCTGCACAATTCCAGAATATTAAACATTCCATTGGGATTTGGGGATATCTGGTAAGCTGGTTTGAGCTATTGCACTGCTGCACATCAGGAAATCTTGAATATTTCTAATTAATAGAACAGATCATGTGCCAAGCACTTGGGGAGTAAATCTGATTGCTCAAAAAGCACTAAACACAATGACGCTTTAAAAGCCCTGGGCTTATCATGTAGAGCATCATGTATACATCATTCTATCTAAAAAAAAATCAACCAACTTGTTGCAAATGTTCAACTGTACAAATGGAAGCAATGAATGCTGAGTAAATATCCTCTTCAGGAGAGCATCAAACACTTTGGACTCACCTGTGAGATATAAATTATAATTTTAGAAAATATTTATTTCTTTCTTTTTTAATAAATGTTAGTATTTGAAAGAGATGATTAAGGCATTCATTGAAAATATTTCAGGGATTTCTTTCCATATTTAGTTATTAATACTAAGAACTATAAAACAACTGAAAAGGGAGCACTAAACACTGTGGAGACCTGAGTCTGCTCATGTGCCTATGATAAGACTTCTTGTCTTCACATACTCATAAGGAAGCAGCTCTTCTGAGCTTGTGTCCCCTTACAACAGTGTTAGTTTGCTTTACTGGAGGAAAGCAGGTTCTGCCTTCACTTGGTAACTTCCCAGTTGTTCAACTTAACTGATTATTAATTTCAATATATCCTTCACTAAAAGGTACCAAGGACTTTTTTTCTTTTCTTTTTGCTATAGACATATTTCCAAGTAGAGGAATGGTAAGATTAAATTCTTAACTGATGAGAACCAGCTGTATCTGGACGCTTTTCCATAGTCATAGAGGATGAAACAGAAATCTCAATTTTATGTTTTCACATGACACATATGACTCTTCTCAGAAGCACCCTTTTCTCCTTTATGGTTCCATTTCAGTATTATAATTTTTATCATTTCTTTGACTTTCAGTGTTGTATAATTTGAACCTTTGTATCCCAATTTTTGCATTTTGTCCTGCCTTTATTTATTTTACCAGTTTTCTTCAATGTGAGCAAAGTACAAGTGACAAACAATTCTGGTACACCACAATGCATTCAAAGATAATGACAATAATAAAACAAACCTAGGTATAGCTATATGTAAGATACAGGCCACAAGCATCTGATAGTACCTACTGCCCACAAAATGCAGTAATGCATTCTATCCAAAGGAAATGCTGGGCCTAAACATCTTCAGAAAATATGCACACAAATTTCATCTTAATAATACAAAACAAGGGAGTGATTTTTTTCTCACTCAGCCCACCATGATATTATTTTAAAAACTTTCAAAAATACTGAAAACCCAAAAGCTCTGTTCATTATGTCGCAGTTAAATGATGAACTGAAACAATTCCATTATAACACTGCATAATTAGGGATTGCAGGGGAAATATTGGCACACTATGAATTAAGAGCTGCCATAATACAATTATTGATTCCTAACATTTAAAATTTTCCCCATGGTAAGTAAAGTAAGAATACTACTAATAATAATTTGCAATAACAATAATTAACGTAATTAGTTCATTAAAATGATGATGGCGATTATTACTATAGGTCAGAAATTAAGACACGAAGACATAGTACAAGACATTCTCTGAAGAAAAATAGAGATGAAGTATGTTTTTCTCTGCACAACAGACAAGGCAGCAGCTGTTTCCTTGGTGAAAAAAATAGAAGGACGATTATATAAAGATGTAAATGAAGCTTCTTTTGCTAGCCACTGTGAAGGCTGAATATCAATGACAGGAAAACATTTTTCTTCAGATGGAAAGAAAACAGTCACAGGCCGCTATTACTATTCAAAAATATATTTCGGAGGGTTTTAAACCCGCTGGTTTTGCCTGGGAAGAAAACACCCCCAGCAGGACCCCAGTAGTACCTCCAGGGTGGTCTTCAGCGAAGAGGAGGACAGTGGCGGTTAAAGGAGGGATGGGCAACGATCACTTTCTTCCAAAATAAAAGGTTTTAATAACATGAAAATAACAAACAAAAACACCTGAGGCAGGCACTGAAACAGCACCCACCCCAGGGGAGAAGCGAAAGAGCATGTGGCCTTGGGGCCAGGAGTTTTTAACAGGTGGGTAGGTGGGTTTACAAAGGCATTGTCCTGTAAGGATACACGGATGGGATACCTACAGGTCAGGGGTCCAATGGGTGTTAGGGGATTGGTCTTGTGGTGGCTAAGCCAACCACAACCTGGGAAAGATGGAAAATTCTGGATGTGTGCCTATGTTTGGGGACAAAGAGGCAACAGAAACCTCTGTCTCCAGGAGGCGCACTGCAACAGGCCGCTGCAGACCCAGGAGAGCTTTTAATTTCCCAGCTCAAAACCTACGACCCAGCAACACTTCCCCTGCCCTATTTTTCCCCTGTCCCCTTCGCCATAAGAAACTTATGTATGTAATGCTGTATTTATCACTAAAATTTTAATAGTATGCTTGCCTGCTTTCTCTAACACTTCCTCTATGAGCTTTTGCATACACATCTGTATGCATTAACTGTACCCATGTGAAATACCATATATGATAATAAACACTTATCTTGATATGTGGAGGTGAAAACCTTGGGAAAACTTGCAGGAACATATGATAAATCAATTATTTACACTCTTTTTATTGCCTCACTGGCCAGGTAATTCTGTGTTCCCTGGAGCTTTACTCTAACATTTCAATCCAGTGCACAGATTACAACATCCATCATTTACTTGAAATCAACTTGCCAAAGAAATATTTCTTCCATCTGCCTCTAATGTGAAACATCACCTCTTTTCTAGAAGCATTGGTAATATTTAGTCTTAAAAGAGCTCCAGGTTTCTCTGCTATAACAGCTTTAGAGTCTAACAGCACCTGGGCCAAGGAAAACTATGCCTTTAAGACAGAGCTTTCCAATACTCTGCTTACATCCACTCCAAGCCTTGGAAGACCCCAAACCAACTACTTTGAATACCAGAAATTCACATGGAAAATATTTTATCAGAAATGCATATCGCTACAGTGCATCTTCTCTTGGGTCTCCTAGGAAAATGCACTAGGTACTGTGCCACTATGTGAAGCCCTCCATGGAGGTCAGCCTCGTGTATCCTAAATTATACCTCACTCTTTACAGCCCAGATCCTGCTGGTAAATGACAAGCTGCAGAGAACAGCAGAACTGAGAGAAGAACAACACAGAAGCTATGGAGAGATTTTTCCAAATGACAAAATTTGCAGCGATCACAGACAAAAGATAGGTCACGTAAAACAAAAAGTACTTCAAAAGCTTCTGGGTTATCAGCATCTTTGGCTGAGCTCTGAGTGAAGTAACCAGCTTTCCCTGTACACAAAAATTATTCAACAGTGGTACAGGCAGTCTGATTCTTTCATAAACCAAGACTCTATATAGAAAAGATGGTTGCTATATCCTGAGCTGCATCCTTCACCTATTACTGTGGATAAACTAAGCTATCAAAAATAGAAGCTATGTTCATAGCCAGACAGGTACCATTTGCCCACGTCCCTCCTAGAAGCAGCCTTTCTGTAACATCACTACCCCATTACCCAGCATCCCAGATCTATGCTTTTGTGAGGCAAGTATTTTAAAGTCACTTAGCTTATATTTTTCTACCCTAACAACTCAGGTTAACAGCAGTTAATATAGACATGAGTGAACCTGAAACGTGGCCAAACTGTAGTATCTCCATATGCAAAAGAGAGTATGATAAAAAGACATCACATAAAAACATGTAAGGAATTGCAGTGGTAAGGTTGCACCTCAGCTGGGAAACTGCATCTGATTTCGCTTTCAGATATAAACCCACAGAAGTCACAAAACAGGTAAATCTCAAAGTATGCTAATTACCAGAATCTGCAGATGCTTCCTAGGCATGGTTTTATTTTTTTTTAATGTACAACTTCTGTGGGGGTCTAAAGTTTTTTTTAAAAAAAAAAAGTTATCTTCTGTGCATTTTTAAAGTAAATAATGAATAATTAATTTTTAAAAAGGGAAGAGTATAGGAACAATTAATTCAATCTTTTGTTTGTATTATTTATGCTGGCCTCTCTTCTCCTAAGAGGTAAGCACCTCTTTTTTTAAAGAACTAATATATGTAGAACAACTGTTTTTAATTACAAAATCTCAAAACATTTTCCAAGAATAAAGTCTCATTTTGCGAAATCAGATTGATTAAAAAATAGCAAAAGAAAAAAAAAAGCATAAAATTTTAATAACATTCAATAGGAATTTTTGCAAAAGTATTACAGGCTATTAGTAATTTGTTCCTATGAGCCATTCTATTTAGAGTAAAATAAATCTTAGTCTCTTGAAATATCTGAAGAAAACCAGGGAAAAAATCCCAAACTATTTAAAACAGAATACAACAGAAGTTTTAATAGAAGTGTTCTACTCCATGGCATCATTTTCCTTGGCCTTCTCCTGTTCAGAACCTGAGTGCTGTTAGAAAGGTAAAGTGAGACAGAGGCAAATGTTTTCTTCAGCAATTCATAATTATTTCTCACTCTGCTTTATATTTTTTGTTAATAAAGCAACTAAAGTTCATACTCCATTCTGCAGTACACTATAGTATTATAGCTTCTTTAGGACACAATTCTGCTTTTGCTTTCCTTTGGTTTCCTTAATTTGCCACTGCCACTTTATTATTCAGATATTATTCTTATATTCAGATACTGTTCAGATATTGTTCTTATATTCAGTGTTGTGAAAGGGATATGGGTCTCACTGGTCTTATAAACATTTGTGATACATTCCTG
>NW_008589290.1:36681-50330 GCF_000691845.1 Merops nubicus
AACATGGTCCTTCCTTTCAAAGAGACTCTGTAACTCCAAGTGATAAAAAAATTCTCTCCCTCTCACCAAATTATGAGGAAACTTTTAAAGGTCTTAAGGTCTAATTTAGATACTGTTTCCAAGATAGCATGATATATATTTGGTGTGTTTGTTGTCATGAAATCTACTTCTCACCTTCTCAGAAAGTCTGCCAACAGGTTTCTCTTTGTCCCTCTTATTACTGCAGCAGTCCAGATTTTTCCTTTTTTTCTGCTGCAGTCAGAAAAATCTTGCAACTTGTTCTAATTTCCTTTCTGGCAGAACTGTGTAAGCACAGCTGTTGCAAACCATGGCCTAAGAATCTGTCCGGCACCAGATGGAAAGAGGAGAATAACTGCAATGTTAGATTTCAATGACTGCCAGTCACACATTTTTGTTGCATCTTTGAATGAAGAGATGGAACACAGTTCTGAACCTAGCAGGCTCATCTGTGTCATTTGAGTCTTGTCACTGCTACATTATACTCCTGTTGATCAGCTAGACCATCCTCTTTTCTGTCCAGTATAGGGCATAAACCAATATTGCCTTCATGCAGGATTTTGATGTGAAAAATGAACTTGAATCCCTATGCTAAGAAATTTCAGTGAAGCCTGATTTTTAAAATATAGGTGCTTAACAGTTTCTAAAACTGAGGCAGGTCAAGTGGTCAGACTTTAAGATCTTATCCCTCATTCACAAAACTGGCACAGTGAGGAAACTTCATATTCTGCTGCTGGAGCTGGAGGGACCCTCAAAACACAACCATGGCAGCAAGCACAGGCATCCACTGACCGGTCTAGATAGTACACTCAAGAAAAGTCTTCGTTAGTATATTTTCAGGGGGAAACAGAACCTCTTTCAAGTCTGTCTGTTCCTAAAATTTACTCTGTGCTAAAGGTGTAACTCTCCCTTTTTTTTTCTTTTTTTTTTTTTTTATTTCCATGGGTCTGAGTACATGCTCAGACTAAGAAAAAGCACACCTCTGCTAAAGTCTTAATTTTTTTTTTTGCCTGGTGACACTCAGGTATGTGCTTAGATTAAATTCCAATGTTGGACTGTTAGAATTCATTCTATTAAAGAATACTGAGTATAAATTGCATAGCTGTGTCATTAATAGACAATAACTTTATAGGGTGAAACATTTTTAATGTAGGAAAACAGTAAAATATCAGTGATTTTTTTTCTGGTGTAAAACCAAAACAGTCACCTCTACTACAGTAGAAACAAATAAAACAATTAAAAGGGAAAACATCTTTGCTTCTGGGAGAAATTATTACTTTCACTTAATCAAATTCATGAATTTTAATCAGTAAGTGCCTTAATGTGTGAAGGGAAAATGGCAATTTTCAGAGCTCTTCTCCCAGGAAAGATATTAGATTATATCTTTTCCATTCAGAATGTCCCAGCATATTTTACAAGTGCCTACAGATACAGTAAAGGTGGGATTGAATTCTGTATTTAAATTGCAACCCATCTCTACTTTCAGGTCATTGAGATACAAAAGGTCATGATATTTGCCTTTCATTTTTCTTCTCACAGAATACTAAAACTTGAAACTATAAAGAATGCTGTATGAAATACAATTTCTTGCCAATTGCATGAAGAATATACAGTGATTAAGTAAGTAGTTTGACCTGACTTGTTTAATCCTATTCACCTAGAATCACCTTGAAAAATTTAACTTCTCAATGAAAGTATGCATATTTTAAAGAATACAGGAAAAGATTCAAGGTCAAAAAAGGCCACAAGATTAAAATTTGGTTCATCCTTAGGTCAAAAATATTGTCTCTGAATAAAAACAATGAGGAAAAAAACCCACAAGTGACTTTTCTTTTACATTCAGCAGAGAACACATTCTTTTCAGTGTGGGACCTGACAATACATAACCTGATAAACGGGGAGCTAGACTAGAGATGGACTCTCCTCCCACCCCCAAAAACTTGGAGATGAGCATTGGAATAAAGCTTTCAATCTTATTTACACATAACCCCTTTTTTACTGTCCTATTAGTGAATAAAAGAGGAAAGTCAGTAAATCTTGCATCTACTTCAATGCCATTTAAGAGTTCCAGACGGTTGTGAAGAGGTCATAGTGCAAATGACAGTCAGAGTCACCATTTCTACTGAAATTACTAGATTCACTGATTTTTAGAAACTGAAATGGACCATTATGATCATCCAGTTTGACCTCCCGCATATTGAAAACCATAGGGCTTTTTTATCAATTTATTCCTGAAGTGAACTCATAATGCCTATTCCAGTTATCTTATATCTTTTGAAATATGCCCATTTTGACTTTGAGATATTAAGCAATAGATATTCTGTCTCATTTCCCAGTAAATTTTCAATTGGTTAAATCAATCTCACTATTAAACCAGAATGCCTCAGTTCTAGGACAACACCAAGTCCTACATTTTTCATGTACTCTTGCACAGCTTTGCACATCACTTTTGCCAAGCACGTATTTATGTATTAAAGTGAAGTCTGTCCCACAGCATCCCAACGGAGGGACTCTACACACTCAAATTAATCCACAGAAATTATATCAGAAGGTAAAAGTGCAGTTACTGCGTGAGTAACGGCTCTGCAGCTAGGCTCAGGAATAGAACTTTGAAGGCCAAACCGTTATGAGGACAGTGTGCCTCACGTGCTATCCACTTTCTTTTTCTTTGGTACTTTCAGGGGCTCAAGGGATATCTTGAGGCTTCATTGTACGGAGCAATGTACAGATACACCCTCAAAAGTATGGTCTTGTCTCAAGGTAAAAGCATTAACTGCTTAGCTCTAGCTTATCTCGCAGCAGACCCCCAGTGCCCACAGCAGGTCTACTGGAGATTCTCAGCTCCAGTGCTGGATGACATCGCACCCTCAAAGGACTGAGGATGTGAAAGTGTGTCCCTCTGTTTTTTCAGGGAAGATTTCACGTGCTGCTTTGCCTTATTCTCCTAACACATCTACATATGTGTACGCTTACAGCAGTTACAACCCAAAAAGCAGCTCAGACATGGGATAAGTGTTCCCTTTCCCCTCATACCACATCTCCTCAGGTGTGCTGGCAGGTCATGAGGCAGTGACTGAGCTGGTCGAGCTTCCCCTCTTTTCCTGATTCTTTAACTAGCTGAACAGGTCAGGAAGGTCAGAGAACAGCCCCAGCAGAAAGGGAGAGAGGGTGAGGCTGCTGGGAAGGGGGCAGGGGCTCTGTGCCGAGTGCTGCAGCCCAGTAGTGCCCGGCCACACGCAGGGGCACCCACACTTTCCTCTGACAGGGAAACCCCAGCAGGGGTTCTCTGGGCTGGGTGAGCCCCACCACAGCTCACCCACAGCCACACACAGGGACCCACTGCAACAGGAGTCGGACACACTCTTGTAGCCTGCCTTATTTGTGGAGCCCAGAGAGAGCAGTCACAAAATAATGTCATAACCCACAAATTCCATTATCAACTTCCTGATTACCCTTTGAGGAACAAATTTGAGGCAGCACTCACCAAAGGGTGAGGGCTTCTATTTACACAGCTCTGGATCTTAAAAGATAAACGATTTCTTCTAATCTGCTCTTTTGGAAGAGATAAAGTGGTCAGCAGGTTGAAAGAGTTTTCTGCTGGAACTCCTTTGCTTTCTTACCCTTACTCTAATAGCTCATTAAGATGCAGCTTGCCAAATATGCTTTTTTTCCTCCTCCTCCATCACTGCTGTTGTCCTTTTCAGTGTCTGGGGTTTTAAAGTTTCTGCTTATGGGGTTTATAGGAAAGACACTCAAAGGTTTGCTGATGCCACATCACATGATTGATTTTTAATCTTGAATCAGTCTATTCTCACTTGTAAATAGATGATGGATCTTTATTAGCTATTAATTCTGTAAAACTTGAATTTAACTCCATGCTGTGACCACTAACTCCACGCCTCAAGCTGATGCTAAACCACTTCATTCTCTTTTCATAAACATGACCTTCAAATATCTGTTTAACATCCCTGAATATATTATCTCACTGTATTGTGCATTCCTGGTCTTACTCTTACGCAGAAGTCACAATTTGTTACCATTAAAATCTTGTTAAAGAGGATTATTTTCAATTAGCTGTTGAAATTTAGCTTCTTTGTTAGAAAACAGGGAAGAGACAAAGTTAAGAGCATGATGGACTTATTTCCCAGGATGCTTGTCTGCATTCACACTAAGGGTATTAGATGGATTTACTTCCTCAAAGAGAAGCTAGAAGAGAGTTAAACATAAAAGGAAGAAGATTAGTTTGACACTGAAGGACTGGGAATAATTTTTTTAATGCATAAGTTAGGAAAAAAAGAAAAATACAAAAAAAAGCTTATGCCCAAATCTTCCTCCCACTCCTGGCTCCACTACTTAAGTAGTATAAGTATGTTAGATTTTCAGCTAATTTATTACTGCAAAAAAAGACCATTAATTTGTTCTCTGTTAAAGACACAGGAAACATAAATAACTTTCAGTTCTTTCACTTTGAAGTGTCAGGTGTCACTTTTCAGTGCAAAGTTTATTAGCCTTAGAAGTCTTTTTCTTCTTTTGCTTTGTGTCACTGCTCTTTTTATCATGTGCCACGTTTATGGAAATCTTAACTAACATTTCAGAGTGCCCTGTTTATACCACGGATGGTGTATTTTACATTTATATATTTATTTTTATTTACTTTTTTCTCTCTTCTGACTTAGAGATTTAATGAGCTCTCTCACACCTCATACCCAGAGGAAGTAAGAAGACTGAGTAGAGTGCATGAAAAGCAGTAGCTGATTTTAAAGCTATTAAATGTGAAATATGCTATTTATAACAGAAGAATTAGAGTCTGTGGCTCCTATAAAAATGTTCAAAGTCTGACTAGGAGATGCCTTTAGTTGGGTGTGAAGAGAAACTTCTTCAAAAATCATCGTACTAAATTGTACAGGAACTCCTGTGGAACAACTGAGTGTAAAAGAAAAGTATATGTCCAAGGACAGCAGCAAGAAAGACCTCAGTTTTTCCAGAGTGGAACCTCAAAAAAGGAAACAGCCAAATCAGCAAAGTCTGATTCAGCAAAGATGCTTCAATTTTAACTATGATCTTAACATTAATCAGGAAAATATTTAAACACTTAAATATTTTTTAAAAAATCAGTCACTGGAGTTAAACACACATTTTGACAAACCAAGGTCTAGATGCCTGATGCAGGAGAAAATCTAGATGTCTGTAGCAGAACTGTGATGGTATAGTTTTCCCAAACATCAGTCTAATACATAGAAAATGTGACCTCTACCTAACACATCTCAGGAAGGGATGAAATGTTGCACCTTTTTTCTCTTTTAGGTATGAAAACACTCACAAAGTGCAAGAACAGTCCTAGCCACTCCATAGCCAGGCACAGCTAGAGGAAGCTGGTACAAAATACCAGTGCTAAATTATTGCCACCAGCACCTTGGCATCTTCCTTGTTCTGTCTGCCAAGAGTATTTTATGCAGTGGGTATTTTAGGCTTTTGGAAAGAACGATAAGTGACGTAAAGGCTGCAAAACAAAGCTAGATTAGTAAGGAACTGTGAAGGAAGGAAGAAAGCAGAGTAAAAGCATGTGAAGTACAAAAACAGTTTAAAGACCGAGCTAAAAAGAACAATATAATTCAGCAATACTAAGTATAATACAGAAACACTGCCATCAGTGCCCACTGCCCTGTGTGGGAAGGTACACAAACCCTCAAGGAAAAACAGAGAGGCAGAAAGCAAAGGTTTTAACCAGCAAAGCTGATTTTGTAAAGACCCCATTTCTATAGACCCCAATTACAGAACACATCCATGCTCAGGGCAGGCACTATAGAACAGATAGCTGCTTCTGAAAATCCCAACTCTTTTCATAAGATATGCTTCTGTAACATTCACAATAGTAACTGTATGTTACATGTTGAATATCTATTATCTAGATATACCTTGGCAATTTTGCTACTCTAATAACATTGTTTCTGCTTCTGATTGCAGAAGTGTTGATAGTAAACATATTATGGCAGAAAAACTGTAAAGCTCTAGGGAATCTACTGTGCCTATATTTACACAACAACTCAGAAAGGATATCTTCTGTATTACACTGTTAACTTTGCAGCTGTTTTCATTTTCCCTCCTATGGCTTCAAAGAAGTCAATAAGCAATTGATAAATCTTCTGTCACCCTGGGCAATTAATGGGAGTTACACAGCACTGGCTGCATCTATTGTTGTGTATGTGAAAAGCAAAAAAAATTGATTTCACAAACTTACTGGTGCTTATTGATTTAGTGCCTGTCCCCAGGCCATTCCCATTTAACGTGTTTGTGCAGTCATTGAAAAAAAATTCAAGACTGTCAAATAAAATCAGTTTCTTCAGCACTTTATCTGTTACACTATTTTGCAAGTATTTTTAGCCTCTGCAATACGTTTTCAGGCTGAGCTTCGGGACTGTCAGATTTTCATAATCTAGAAAGAGCATAAATAAACTGACCCAGCCATCATTTAAGTGAAGGCATTTCAAAGGTTCAGTGTCCTTTTAAGAAAGCAAAAATTCCACCTACAAAAATCCGTACTGAGACTTCACAGGCTCAAGAAGGCTTTAGAGACAAATCAAAGTACTTGTATATCTAACTGTCCAATTTGCATCTGCATGCATCTGATTGGCAGCTGAATACCATGAACATCCATAAAAATTCTTAGGCTGAGTAGACACATTTGTTCCCAGAACCATGCTACTAGCAGAGGATCACAGAGACAAATATAACAGAAGTAAACTGAATCTACAAATAAATAGCAGCCTTTTGGGAAATTTGTTCTCATGCACCTATAGCTCACAGCTCATCACCCACATGTGTGAAGAAACAATAGGCAGAACTGCAAGGGAGTATTATCTTTCTTTTTTTTTTTTTTTTTAAGCTATTAGCAGGACTTCTTTTTTTACATAATATTGAATGGGAAGTCATTAGATTTTGAACCCTCTTTAGTCTCATCCTGTTTCAGGCCTTACAGACAGCAGTACTGGTTTGATCTACTTCTCAGCATGGTGACACTCTGTGTACCTTTTCCTTCCTTTCTCTCCTACATAGGCTATTTCCTACAATTTGCTGCCAAGACCAACAGCAAATACCCCTGACACTCATGAGCTCCCTGGAAGGAGCAGCTAGAGTGAAATTTAGAAATTCCGCATGAGATACCCACTGTCCTCTTTTGCAAAGGGATAACCTATCCCCTGCTCTCTACCTGCTGAATTTTTTTAAGAACATTTTTATTGCAAGGAAATAGGCTTAATTTTTACAGGATGTGTGGGTCTAAGTTGTGTGCTGAGCTGTCCAGGGAGTCTGGATGCGAGATGATTAGGTTCTTAACCACTCTGAAAACTCAGTATACTATCTTTTGGAGTAATTTTGCTTTGGCACTACAGAACCTCAAGTCAAAAATCTAAGTGTCAATTTACTTCAATGGGAATAAACCGTATAGGAATTGTTTGATATACATGTGAGAATAAGGTAAGAATATGTCAGCCGTCATACCTTTACTCTCTGAATAAGACAGTACACTCTGCTAAGAAACCTCAGTGGATCTGAACACACATCAGGCCGTGCAGTCTCCAAAAACCCACTCAACACCACATCTGCTCAGGGTTTAAACAATCTGCACTCGATATCTTCTTCTGGGGAAAAAAAAAAGTAACAGCTTTGCAAGACTCTTTTTTTATTGCCTGTATAATGCAAGGAGGTCTTCTGAAAGATGAGATAAAAGCTATTAATATTGTTATTTATAAAGACATTCTAAGTACTGAGCTAAACTTTAATATGTGAATTATAGTATGAGAAATAAGAAATAACACAATTTCCAATTGTCTAACTGATACCAGAAACACCAAGCACATATATCATAATACTCTGAGAGAATGATAGAAGTAATTTTTAATAAGAACTAATGAACTGTGATTTAACAGGATTACTTGTCAGTTTGATATCCACCAAGTCAATGATCAAATATCTGAGTAACAACAACTAATTATTTAAGCAATGTTGTTGTGGTGACAGTGTCAATTCCATAAAGTGATTCCATTTTTCATTGACAGAATAAAGGATCCCTACATATTCTGGCAATGACTGCCCTTGAACACTGGAAAAAATCTTCTCTGGAGTATTTCTAAAGGAACAATAAGTAAGTAAATAAAAAGGTATTATTTTCTTATTTTGTTTAACAGTTGCACTTGAATATCCACTGAGTATTACACAACATAATACTTAACTGATTTTTAAAATCTTATTAGAAAACATTGACTTCCTACTAGACAGATTGTTTTTCTTTTATTACAATGAGAACATAAATGACCATGACAATACAACACAGATTTCAGAAGTACAGATATGAACAAAAGAATAGATGCTGAAAAAGTTGAAAACCATGACAATTGTATTTTAAAATTTATATAGGGATGAAGAAGCTTTATTCTTTCATATGTTGCTTTGATATCTTTACAAATATAATTACTATTTCAATATAGTTCTTTTGTCCGTACCTGTCCTTACTCTGTCATTTACCATTCATACACTTTATTGTGAAGATGGCTTTTATTAGTTTACAAATGTATCATTTTCATAAAATTACAAATTAAAGTCCCACAGAATTCTGTTTCATTTACACAAGGCTAAGAATTTGCAAGGGCCTATTTTACATTAATGAAGAAATATAACTTGCCTATTTTATGGTCATGTGTGATAATCACACTGAAAAACACAACAATATATAGCTGCTACTTTCCTATGTCTTCTCAAACATGTTCACGCTACAAGCACCAGGATATAAAAAGGAAGACATAAGCTTTTCAAACTTAAAGGTACATTTGGCATCAAATTAAAATAATTATGTAGGAGATAGTGAGTATCTGGGAGGTAGCTCCTTCTTCTCTCATATCATTGCAGGATTGAAGTAAATAAAGCTTATAAAGTAATATACTAACTAATCACCTTTCCTCTGACAACAATCTCATTCCTACCAAACTCTGAACTGTGAGAAAATAGCATTGATTCATTTCAAATCAGACTGCATACAATACAAAAACAGTATTCTACTGTCATATATTGTAATTTATAAGCCACTAAAAGTCTAATGCCAAGCCTTATATCAGGTACCACTTCACTGATATGAACTATGAGGTCCCTGGCTTTTGACAGGTGAATAGAGAATTGAGAAAGGGTATGAGAACATGCAGTTCTTATCTGTCATTTCACACTTCTGTTACCCAGTCAACACCATCTATATTCCATTCCATCAGCCACTGATGCATCCATGTCACATGTGACTGATATACTTGACAGGAAAAAGCAACTACACAGAGATAGTAGATGTGAAGATGCCACCAGATCACATTCATAATAGCCAACAGAAAGACTCAGACTATGTGATGAGTGATTCACTCTGAAAAGCAAAGATGCTACTTGCTATCACATAACACAGTTGCAGATATTAGTCTCCAAAAAAAGTAGATAGACCACTATAAAATTTCCATTGTCTTCCAGTAAAATTTCAATTTTATGCCTGCAGTCCTTAGTTTTTGGACTCTTCTTGCCTCCTCACAACAGACAAACAGATAGCTGTTAATAAAAACCTTTTAATACCAGTGTGGTCATAGACTGGATTTGTGCCAGACAGGAGAGAAGACTTACTGGTATGTATCTGCTCAAATCAACCACCAGGAGCTCGAAGACCTAATTTCAGAACTGTAGAGGAAGAATTCTCAAAAACTTAACAAAACAAAACAGCTGGACCCTTTCCAACTGCATCCTTGCAGTAACAATTGAAATAAAAACACCTGTTTGGATTATCTTCTCTGTTTTGTTCACATTGACTGAAATGATTGACAGATGCAGAGCAAGAAGGAAGCAAACATCATTAAAAGCAGCACAACACAACTTAAGACTACTTTTCCCAGAAGAAAGGTTTAAGGCTTTTTGAAAAATGCAAAATCTTGACCATTCCTAAAAATTAGAACGTGGCCAGGACCATCAGGTTATGGCCTCAGGAGACATGAACTAGTGTTGTTGTCTTGAAGGGAAGAAAATTAACATCAAGCTGTATTGTATCAGCTTGAATTTACAGCTATCGAAAGTACTAATTTACTGTGTGCAGGGGCCATCCATTTCAGAGCTATTTGACACTGAAAAACTGTGCCTTGTAGAGATTTTCGGACTAAGCCCAAGCCTTTGGTCCCATTGAAATGAAAATCCTCAGAGCCATTTGCAAAAGTGATTAAAATATTCAAGGAAGAGGAAATTGTGAAATAATTACAAGCTAAAACTCTACTAAGAACAAAGAGAAAGTATGCTACACCTATCATATAATTCACTCATGATACAAAAGAAATTACATTTTAATGGTATTACAAATATTACATTTATTCAGTGTGTATGATTTATTATTAAAACAGTAAAATGAAATATTCTGTTTAATCAAATGTATTCAAAGCAATTCCTTAGCTGAAAATACCAACCCCAGTTTTTTTGTGAGCTCTCCTTGGAGATTCTCTTACAGACACGGACTGTGCCCATGCTCTGTGGTGAACACCACAGGTTCTCTGTGGAGCCATTTCCCCCTTGCCCTATCTGCTGTTCAGTTTCTGCTTCTGACTGCCCTGATTTGGCTTTGCAATGGGTCTAACTCAGAATCTACTGAAGTGAACAGAAAGATTTGGACTGATTTCTATGACCTTTGGACCATCTCTCTCCAAACAGCAAGCAAAAACAGGAGTACCTATTAAAATGCTGATTCAGATACCATTGATTCTGAAACCAAAGCCTTCTATGTAGTTCAGTGGTCTTAGGACCACACTATTTTCAAATAAAGAGCTATGTAAATGCAGTAGAAAAAAAATATTTGATAAAGCTCTTTATTCATAATATTCCAGTATCAATTTGAAGAATCTCTGAGAATAAATGAAATTCTCAGAACATTCAGGTTTTCTCTGAATCCATTTTCCAACAGCACTGAAAGTCACAGAATAAGAGGGAGAGGTTGTGTTGATTTAGGGGAAATTGCATGGGTATTTCAAGATTTATTTTGGAAGTTCTTCAGCTCATCCTGTTTTTTCACCAAGGCCAATTTTGTAACGTATGTTCTGTGCATATACACCTAAGGGAGACCCGAAGACCTAGTTAAGAACAACATTAGGCTAACACAGCCACACCCCTGTAGTATCCTGAATGAGTTACCTCTGCAGGAGCATCTCAGTTCAGGCAGAACATCATGCTCTTAGGAGTCAACCACTTTGAACTAGCTGTTCAAAGGTAATGCAGGTAATTGTGGGCATACAAAGAGTTATACTCAGATGGGTCATTCCTGCCAATGTTAGCATGTTTTAACACTCCCTTTGCCACAAACATGTTAATTTATTTCTGTCACTAACATTTCCCCTCCTATGTCTTTTCTTGGACTTTTTCCGAGTCCACTTCACTTAGCTATTATTAATCTTACATTAGTTTTTCTATCTACAAGTTTCTCTGCAAGGCTACACTTTATATTGTGAAACTGGAAGTCTTCTTCACGTGTAAACAGAAACTACAAAATTTTAAAGTTACTTTCAGTTCTAGTTGAAACAAGGCCTTATCAACACAAGATGTGAAATTCTTATTCAACTGCTACCAAAGTTCTAGAAAACATCTGTAAAGGTTGTTTTAAATTATACTGATGCCTTTTAACAGTGCTTTCAGTAAAAGTAAATGCATATTCTACAAATTCCCCAAAAGAAAACATTTTAGGGCTGCTGCTTCTCAATAAAGACTTCTTGAGGGAGTTAGGGTTTAAACATTTTAACTAGAGGCTACTACAACAGACAAACAGTAATTTAAGAATCAGTTGTCTTAGAACATAAGAGAAATGGATGGTTGGAGAGTTAATTTCAACAATGAAATGAGAAACTGGCATACATGAAATGAAAACTCTGAAGAACTAGAAGATAAAAAAAAAATAAGCAGATACATTAATGCATAGTTTATTATACTGAATATTTTCCAAATGAAAGATTCAGAGTATTAATGTTTTATCATTGTGGGAATAACTAGGTGTAAATCAAAAGAATGAGCTACTGCATACTACATCAAGTCAGTTAATTTTCCACTAAAATAAAGTTAGTGATTTCAAGAGCATTCTGAAGTCTGACTGTGTTAATGACAATTCTGCTGTCAAACTGTTAGGATTACAGGCTGGTTGTTATTTAGTCAATCTGCATACTGATTTTGTACAATGCCTGCAACCGCTCTGGGTACTCCACAATGAAGCCACAAATGTCTCACGTGCATGTTCCACCTGTAACAGTTTCACACAAGCAGCAGGAGCCTCTGACTGGGGAGGAAGATGCTCCCCATTACTAACCACTCAGTTGGTTTTTTTTTTTTTCCTTTGCTCTTATGCTCTATTAAATAAATACAGAAAAACCAACCAATTGGTTCTACCCTTCTCTCTCCAAGTTCCAGCTCCAGCTTCATCCTGCCACAGAAATCATCTCCTCATACTTAATTTTCTAGTATACCCTTTAAACCCACTGTACTGCAGATGTGAGGGTTCTCCTGGCTGCTGACTCCTGCTGCAGAAAATATAGGAAAATCATCCAAATTTAAATCTAACTAGCTACTGGCTAAACACAGATTATGCAGGCTGCCACTAAACATAAAAGTTCTTTAAACACTCTGTTAAACAGTATTTTATGGACCAAACATCATTCTAATGGACATTTTCCCTGGCAAGTAAAATAGAGATATTATTGTCCTGTATCTGAAGTTGTACTGATACGATGCATCGGGTCTAGCTGAGCTGTTTTTTCCCATTGCAGCCCTCCTGGTGCAGTGCTTGTGTTGGGAGTCAGAAGGGTGTTGGTAACACCCATGTTGTGACAACCCCTAAGCAGTGCTTGCACAGCACCAAGGCTTTCCAACTTTCCCCCCTCAATGGGATGGGAGGTGAGGACCTTGGGGGAAACATAACCAGAACAGCCAACCCAAACTGACCAAAGGGATATTCCGTACCATATGATGTCAACTCAACTATAAAGCTGGTACAAAGAGGGGGAGGGGAGGGGCTACTCCTCAGTCCCCTGCAGCAACTGCTACATGTTTTGGAGCCCTGCTTCCCAGGAAGGGGCCAAACATCGCCTGGGGATGGGAAATAGAGAACAGATCTTGGTTTTTTTTGCTTTGCTTCGACACATGGCATTGCTTGCCTTTGCTTTCTAATTAAACTGTCTGTGTCTTTACCCACAAGGGGTTTTGTCTTCATCTTATTTTCCTTTCCCCTTTTTGCTCTGCAGAGGAGGGTGAGGAAAGTGGGAGTGTGATAGAGTGGCGTGGGGGACATCTCTTGCTCAGTCATGGTTAACCCACCACATATGAAGATTCAGCCTCCATTAGATATGTTAAGTTCTACATTATACCACAGGAAAAACACCTTCCACTACAGCTTTATAAAGAGCTACCACCATGACTGTCTGGGAACTGAAAGTCCCCATCCCACCCTTTCTGAATGTGTCTGGGCTCTTCAGGTTAGATTATCCAGCTCTTATCCAAGTAAGCATGCAACCAATGTCTGTCCAATAGAATTCTGATGTGGCTTTTTACCAGGCCAAAGACAAATGCTAGAGTAAAGGACAGTGGAGAAAGGCATT
>NW_008589291.1:0-10528 GCF_000691845.1 Merops nubicus
TCTTGTGCTGTGGAAATCCTGTGATTTCTGTGATCTTACAGTAATTTTTGGCTGTGATATACAGTGGCTCGAACAGACTGTACAAACTTGTTCTGCCAGCTTTGGTAGCACAGGATCAGACCCTTACCTACACATCAAACCTGACTGACCTGTGCTAGGACTTGTATGAGCTTTACAGAGACCATGAATTTGGTGCAAACTTGTGAGATGTTAGGTCCTCTCAGCTGTACTGTTGAGTTGCATTTGTCCAGGTGATACAAGTCTCTCATGGGGCATGAACAGTGTGAACAAGGTGCCACTACACAGCAAGCATGGAAACCAGGGATGGGAAACCTTCCTAAAGTAACTAGCTTTACAATACTTCTTCCATTTAATGTTACCTCTTGGTTTCACACTCACTTCTGAAGGTAAGGTTATTAAGCGTGCAGGAGCAGAAGTGCTGGATGCAGCCTGTACAATTGTAAAGAAATAGTAATCTCATGTTCACTGCACCACAATGCTATCAGTCTCCAGTTTCATCCTCATTCTGCAACAAAGCAAAGGCTTTATCTCCATGTGAATGATAAAAAAGGATAAAAAATGTACCTAAGCAGATGTAGTATTATCAATATGGACATGACCAAGGAAGAGGCAAGTGGTGAATGAATCGTACCTTATGAAATGCACTACTTGGTTGACTTATAAAGAAACCCTAGAGCCTTTAGCATCCATAATGCCATTGGTTTTATGATACTCAAACCACTGCAGAAACAGCCCTGTATGTGCACTCTTCCTGTCTTAGAAAACTACAGCTCATTCAATGATTAGTTCCCCTTCTCATCTTTCTCAGATTTTGTGGAGAGCGCTGACATCTCATGCACAGATTCCTTAAACCATGGCCTGTTCTCTGCTGTCTGTGAAGACATCTTTACTGGAACCATGTCTTGCTCTTACTGCTTCCAGAATCTTTGTTTCTTATCTTCATTTGCTACTTTAAAAAACACTCAACACCACAAGGTACCTCGGGACTGATAGTACCAACATTTCACAATAACATCCCTTTGTTGCATTTACTTTTTGCACCAGTCTTGAGAAGGTCTGTCTCAGATATTCAAGAGGTTTTAGGATTTTGTTTACTGTGCAATGCAATAACCACACTTGCTTATGGGACATGCAGACATTGCAGAGGCTCCCACGTGTTTGGGAGAACTCCATGCTAAGGAAATGGTAGTTCATGGGATGAACGTGAGTAGGTAGATTTAGAGAAAGTATTGGCAAGAGGTCCCATGTCACTCCCACTCTCACTGGATAGCTTTCTTTTTGAGAAAAGATGGCATGTTTCATTCTTGTTTATGAAAAATCTTGAATAGTTTACCGAGAGTGAGTTCCACAATCAAAACCTTTAAAGTCTAAGTCTCTTCCTTGGATACTGAAGTGCTGGGGTTTAAACCCCCAGCCCTGAATGAGGGTTGGCATATGGATGATGTCCACAGCCAGGCAAGAAAGACCTTCCTGGTTGTTTTTCACTCAGGTTCTGGCCAGCCTTGGGTGGGAAGTGACTAGGAGATCATCATCAGGTGCCCCCACCTTCCACATTATCTTCGAGGTGGGGCAAGAAGCCACCTCTATAAGAACTGACTTCCCTTGCAGTGGGGTTGGAATGTTTGTTTGCATGGTGTATGTGCTGTGTGAGGGTTCTGGCTATAGGAAGGGCTTTCAGGCTCTTCATGGCAAGTGGAGTTCCCAAGATGGCAGGGGCAAAACATGAAGCTGTCTCTGAGTGCCTGCTATGTAACTGGACTCAAGGCCTGGCTGCTACCATTGCCCATGGCTTGGGTCCCCCACCAGCTTGCTCCCTTCTTCATGTCCCCTGTGATGGGTGAGCACATTGGCTTGTTCCTCCTTCTGGTTGTTTGGCACTTTGGATCTCTGGTGTGTGATGTGGTGATGGAAAGAGGAGTTTGGCTGCTGATCTGCCTGTTAAAGATCACATCATTCTGTATTGGGCAAGTGGTCAGCAGAAGAGATATGCATATGGACAATAATTTTGATTGAACTGAAAAAAAATGACAAATATTCTAGCCTGCCTTGTTCAGTAGGCAAAGCTAAATGATTGTAGTGTTCTTTTCTGACCTTAAAGTTTTATCACAGAGCACCATGTGGGATCAATCAGGAGTTAAAGGAGAAGAATTTAAAGCTGAATTCAGTAAAGCTTGCAGGAAGGACGAAAGAGTGCTGGAGTGAGGGTGACTATGGCAAAACAGAACCAGGGAGATATGTGTAGGAAATTTGATGCAGACAGTTTTTATATTGGATTTGTAAATGGAGGATGGAAATGTTAGTCTTGCAGAGGAGACAGAATGTTCCTTTTCCCCTTTACAGCCCATTCTTCCCTCAAAACACAGGAAGAAAGTGCTTAGGAGAAGGAGAAATCATTGTGGTTGTAAAGAAAGTAATTAGGCAAGAACAGGGCACTGAATTCAGCATGGAGGACTGCACTCAACTCTTTGAAGTTATACAGTTGTAGGGTAGCAGCAGTGAATCAAACCCAAGCAGAAGCAGCCTTCTCAACATTGTAGTTCAACATTCTCATGTGGTTGCTACTGATTCCAGATGGCAATTAGATATTGGAACAGAGTAACAGGGCTTCTGCTTGCCCAGCAGAAACCAACTGAACAATTTTAATGGGAACTTGTATTTCTACTGAAATAAGTATGAATTCTGGCAGTTAGAGCAGCAGACCCATATTCTTTTCTAGTGTAAATTGGCAACACTGATGGAGCTACAACTCCCACCAGGTTAGATTCTGACTTACTGTAGTAGATATATGCAATAACCACCTCCTTGTGCCAAAGATTTCAGTGTTTAAGAGAGGGTAATATTGTTGGCCAATCTGTAGACAAGGAAAATGAGGATGAGAAACTATAACTTACAACAAAACATCGTCCCAAAGTTCAGTTCTGGGAAGCAAAGTGAACTTGGTTTCAAAAGGAAATAAAGGCATGGGCCAAAAAAAGGGCCTCCTCATCTCAACATTCTGAATTGCTTTTGGGCTTTCTTCAAAGGCAAAAGAAGTTAATGTAAAAGCTGGTGTCTTCATTTGCAGTTTGTCCTGACTCTTGTGCCACACCCTTCACTAGCAGGATCAAACTGCTATCCAACAGCACATTAAAGCAATGTATTACATGTGGTTCTTGCCCTCTTTGTCCTCCTAGAAAGAAGTTGTGCACAGATTTGTGTAAAATTTTTTTTTTGTTTTATTATGTACTTAGTAGAGAAGTAAGGTATGAGTTTCTTTTAAGATTGGAAGAGCAGTTAGAGGTATATGGGATTTTCTGGTGTAATAAGCATTCCTTCCAGTCTTAAACTGGTTTCCAAAAGATCTATACCCAACCAGTAGGTTAATTGTTCTGTAACTTCTTTTTGATACTGTCAAAAACCTAAAAAAAAAATCCAGATATGGACTAAGCTATCCAAGATGTATGAATTCAGAAGACTGTCATCAAGACAGTGGTCAGCTTTACAAGGAGCACCCTAAAAGCTGGGTCCTGTCAGCTTCACTTGCAGAAAGGTGATGGTCCTATCAGAACTATCTTCACTGAAACTGGTGGCAGCAGTTCAGTAGGCAATAAATCCACAAAACAACTTGTGGACCTCCTTGCCACTGTTGGTACATAATTCCTCAATACCCATGAATCTGCAGATGGCTATATTTCCAAAATGAAACTTCCCTAACAAAGAATGATCAAAGTGTGATGGTGCTAAGCAGTCTGTCACCTGTCTCACCCTTAAGCTTTGTCAGTATTTGTAGTAGGTTGCTATTATCATGTGAAGGATGCTTTCAAATAGGCATCTGAATACCTTCATACTGAACTATATAATTATTTCACCCATGGAACACCAAATTAAAGATGCAAATCCTTTCTCAGATGCTTTGAACCCATGAGGTTCTCAAATATCAGAAGGCATTCTCAGATTCAGTCTCCTTCCACTGACTTTTTCACTTTTCCACCATAAATGTTAATTTATCTATACATGATGCTTTTCAATTTGGGATGAGTATCTTAACTAGAGCAGCAGCTCTGATCCAGGTCTGTTTGCCTTCCTCATAGAGTGGCTTACACACCACACTATGGAGTTGTGTCCTCTTTCTTTCGCAGTCATTGTTATTTAATGTTTTAAACAAACTGGAGCAGCCTTTTCCATTAGAAATGACAGTATCCCACCTACAGGTACCTTACAGAACACACCAAGGGCAGTCTACTGGGAGCAAGGATTATGTTAGGCAGAGAGGTAATAATCTAGACCTCCTGTACTTCAGGGAACTGCTTAAACTTCCTCCTCTCCTCCCCCACCAGGGGAGGTTCAGGACTGAGCATTCTCACCTGACATGGGAGCCTGTATCCCACAGATCCCTGGCAGGGTTTTCAGTTGGCCACCAGGCTGTTCCCTACTCAAGGGGGTAGCTCTTGTGAAACCCAGTGATAAGCACCTGACCCTACCCAGGCAACGGTGACGAATTCCAACTCTTAATAACAGGCAATGCATTTTCCTAGACAGCAAGATGTCTAAATACATTATCAAGTTGGGGGAAAGGTTGCAAGAGATGGTCTTTTTCCAGCAACAGCATTATTTAATAGACTTCATGGCACAAACTACAAAAGCTACCTATAAACAAGCAAAACACTAATCTGTATCACTAAGATGCACTCCCACTTTCAGTTTCTTTCAGTTTTCTGACATCCCATGTTAACAAGTTCCACAGGTTAACTGTTTGTTGTGGTGTTTGGTTGGGTTTTTTAAGTATAGTGTGACTATTTCTGTTTTCCAAATTCTTGTCTTTCCAGAATGGAAAGAAGGACCTAGATTATAATTTTCACAAAGACAGCTTCCCCCAAACCCCAGCACAACATAAATTTAGGGATTTTTGTGGATTTTTATACAGTATTTTCTGCTTTTTCTATTCCTTTCTTGATAGTTTCTAACATTTTGCTTCCTCCTCTACAGCTGCTAAGCACTGAGCTTATATTTTCATTGAAATATCCACAAGAACTATCAGTTCTTTTTATGACTAGTAATAGCTGGTCTAGAGCTCATAACTGAGCATGTGCAATTAGGGTTCCTTGCTCTGTGCAAATTACTTTGCATTTGTCTTTCATAAGCACAGCTATTACACCACAATCATCTATCAACCCTACAAAGTCCCTGGCAGAATTTCTGCATCTAATGTTAATGTGTTTGGAAAAAAAAAAAAAGATTTTACTACTACTTTTTTATGCCTTTAGTATGTTGTTCCTTACAATCTTTTTGGCCAGCTTTATTATGAGTTTGACTTGCTAAAGTTTGTTCTTTTTCTCATTGCTCCACACCAGCTCCACTGTTCAAATGATTTCTTTTTACCCCAAATAGTTGCCATTACTGTATTATACAGTCATACTACCTTTCTTTGTGTGGTCTTTTAAGGTTTGGTTTCTGAGGGGTTTTTTGGATGCATAATGTACAATTACTCTGAGACTTTAATAGTGGGATCCTATTTTAACAAGATTTCTCATTTTTATGTACTTCCCCTTTCTGAAATTACAGTTTTGGTTGTTCACTCCTGTATGAATGATGATTTCAAGTACTTCATGGTCATTCTGAAAGAGTCATCCTTCATTTTGAAGCAAGCCCCATGTATTGTTTAGACTTAAATAAAATATTGTTTCTGCCTCCATGAATTAGTCTTCTAGTTGCTGCAGGAAACAGTCATTTATAAGTAAAACTTCAGTCTTCTGCCACAGACCTAGCAGAGTATTTATCCTGTAGGGATGCCTGAAGTGTTTTGGAAGAGCTTTCTGAGGAAATGGTGCATGGTAAGGCTTTCTTAAGCCATAGGGAGAGTCCTGCATGATATATAAGGCTTTTCTTTGTGCATTTCCCACTCATTCACAAGATTACTGCAGTGGCATATATCCTTTCCCTATGGGTATGGGTTATCATCTCCTCTCTCACTTGATTTCACTAAAATCAACAATGGCTGAATCAACAACACTTAATTCTATGAGTCTCTGAAAGCAGAAGAAAGCCCAAGTGTTTTGGACTCAAGTAGTCTGGTTAGTGTTATCTAACTCTCTAGTCCTGCATTGGGATTTCAGTTTGAGTGGACTGAGAGTTAACATCAGGATGTTTCACTGTGAGTAGTTTCTGCACCCCACTGAATCCTACCTAGGAATGAATACAGACCCTTCTCCAAGACTTCAGAGGAGAGCCTGTGAAGTGATTGAGGTAAAAAACAATGTTTCTTTACTATCCTAAATAGACCGACTTTTTCCTGAAAATCATTTTAATCAAAACAAAATGAATAGCAGGTTGTTTTTTTCTGTTACATCATTTTCATCCCAAATTTATGATTATAATGTTGGGGCGGGCAGACTGAACATTTGTATTTCATGATGTAGAGCAGACATCACACAAATTAGTCTAAACAAAAACACAGTGGTGACATATTACTTCTTCTACTTATTTATGTTAACAGCAGTTATTAATTTTAGACCTAAGCAGACAATATGCATATTCTTGGAGTCTGCTTTACTGCAGGCATTTTATTTGATACAACTATGAAATTTGCAAATTGCACAGAAACTGCTGCCAAATAGCAATCAAGCAGTTGAAAGAACATGGCATATCCAATCGGGCATCTGCAACAAAAAGGATGAATGTTTTCTCTGTTTGGATATATGCTTAAACTGTCAGGATACTAGCTCTATGATTCTCTGTGCAAACTCTCCTGTATCTCATTTGCAAAAGGGATCAGAAAATGAGTCTTGAAGTTTGGTGCCCTGGGGCTGTAAAAAGTCAGCCTGGTTGATCCAACAACTCTCCATACCAGCCTTTAATCTTTCAGTATATAAACTCTGCTACTACTGCCCTGAGAAGTCCTGTGGAAATGTTCCTTGTAGTGTAAGAATTGTTGAGGAATGGGGGTGAGGAAGAAGGAGGGAAAGGACAGTTCCTCTGAAAGGGTGGGATGCTACCATCTCTGTATGGTTACAGTGGCAGAAAAAATGCCATTTACCTTCTCTCAGCCAGCAGTGCAAGGAGGCATGGGCTAAACTCCCAGGGTGTGAATGCTTGTCCCAAGATCACAGGGATTTCTGAAAAGTGAGCACATTTAACATCCTGAGTAGGACTTTAGTTGCTGTACACTTCTGCCCGTTGTCACTAACTGATTAAAAGCGCTGGCTAAAGCTTGCAGAAAAATAGCTGGACACAAGTTGTCACAGAGAAATATTGAAGCTGATTTATGTGTCTTGATGGCTTGTACTTTGCACAGTTCTCTGGTATTGTCACCTACATTTAGTCATCAAGCTATTTGTTAAAAATTATTTCAAGCCTCTGACAACTTTCAGAGGTAAAATAGATGAGTGTGATACAGTAGAACACAGACCTGATTCTGGCTTGGTGTAGGCAAACTCTTCCAGGCTGGTCATGGAGCTTCATGGCTTTCTGTCTAAATTAACATGCAGTATCTATTCTCCCAGTCTGTTCTGCTGGTGTAGAACATTGCCTGGATGAGGCTTTACTTCAGCTTGAATTCTTCAGAGGAGAGAGTTGGATTGAAAGTGGAAAGGAAAAAGTGCTGATGAAGACCAGAAGCCTGACATCTTTTAATACACTCCTACACAACCAACAGTTTGGAGTTTTGAGCTCATGGTTGGAGACTAGATTATTTGTAGTAACTTCTGGCTCTTGAGCTGAAAAGGTTATCTTGCCTTGAATCAGGCTGTGCAGATATTTCTTCTAAAAAATTGAGTTTTTAAATACTACTGTAGATACCAAGAGGCTCTAAAGGGCTGTGGCTTCCAGCATAGACATCTTTGGAAACTCCTAGATGAGCTTATTTTAGGTTCATGAACTCTTTTCTCTTGATCAGCCTATAAGTGTACACCAAAATGTCTAGAGAAGTTTAGAGACTTAAACTGTGCCAAAGGTACAGAGAACTATCTGATAACCATCAAAAATTTCCATATAATAAGTAGATAAATTTTGTACAACACCATGTTCTTTGGAACTAACCACAAAAATAAAACATAGTCCTGTAGCTTGCAGTTTAAAATGTATTTATTAATTGGTATTAATATTATCCTGTCTTATTAAATGGCTGTATCAAGAAGCATGCAGGGTTAAAAATAATCACAACTGGATTGTGATTTAACTGAATGAGTCATAATAATAAAATTTTATTAATTTGTAACTTTATAACACAAATTGGTCTTATTATAATTAAAATGCTAATAACTTTCCATAGGTATGTGCCAGAGTACAAGTATTAGTTAAATCTTAATTGTTTCCTTGTGAGTTAGGATTTTATTAAGGGTGATGCTTCAATTTAATGCCTGCACTCATTTTTCAGTCCCTGTCTTCAGAGTTCAGAAGGAAATAACAGAGCTAGAAAAACTGAATATAGTGAAGTAACTTGCCTGTGACTTTACAGCAGGTCCATGCTGACTCTCAGGTTGGCATCCAGCTCTCAGATCCTCCTTGGTGCTTTTCTGCATGGTTTAAGAGGAAACTAATCACTGGGCACAGAGGTTCAATTTCACGGATTCAGGTGGGGAGGCCTGAAAAATAAAGATGGTTTTGTTATGCAGGAAGCCAGTGTCAACAGTCAGAGGACAGCCTGAGCACCCAGAAATGCTGAGTCCACACTGGATGAGTAACACGTGAGCAGCACACCAGCACAGACATAGGACTGAAGCGTTTGCATTTTCTTTAGAAAAATGGAGTGTACTTTCCAGCAACTTTTGCACATCCCTCAGTGGGATGAGCTCAGCAGCCACAGCGGAGATACACACTAATGTGGGCAGAAGAGCAAACCTGGTATTTAATGATACCATTAAAATGATATAATTGTCATCCTGTACATCAGCTTAAGTTCTGTTACACCTCAAGCCAGTGTGGAGATGTAGCAGTTGAAGTCATTGTTGAGCTGAGTTGTGTGGGTTGCACAAGAAGACCAAACTAAGAACTAAGTGGTGCAGCACCTCTGGCTTTGACACAGTTGCAAAAATTAGCACCGTTATAGCTATTTTACTTTGAAACAGTATTAATGAAGAAAGACATGCCAATAATGACCCACAGCTGCAGACAGAAGAGGTTGGAGCATCAAGATTTAGGTCAGTAAAATAAACACTGTTACCATGACAGAGTAATTTCATCCAAGTAACTCTTTGCTTTTTTTTTTTTTCTCCCCTTGGCTTTTTGTAACCATGAGGACAAATGCCAACAGTTCTGTTTCACAGAGTTTGCAAACCACCTCACTTACAAGCTTCTTCAACCAGGGAAATTGAGGATGTTCCCTCACCTCATTTAAGTAATGGGTTTTTTTCTAACAACAATCTTCTTCAGTGGAAATGAATATGGGTTTAGGCACCTCCCTGAAGGCAGGGTATTGCTCCCTGTGAAGCTCTCAGTGAGTCAGGAGCAAGGACCAGTTAACAACATGGAAAGCATGAGAATCAGAAAAACAGAGCTGTGTCATTAGAAATCTGCATAGAAATTTACAGCACCTAAGGAGACCTGAGCATCCTCAGCTTCTGATTCACCCTTTGAAGGATTAGTGTTACAATATTTTTAATGGGTATCCATTCTATTGCAATGTATAGGAGTGCAGTGACCCTTAAATATCAGCATCTAACATTACAGTAATTCACTTTTAATGAAACTAAAGAGCGCAGAGAGTTTTGTGACCAAAGGCTGCTCACTAGAATTGTGCCTTTCATTAACTGACTTTGGAGAGATGAAATAAAATGAACTTTTTGAAATATTTTGATATCGGATACACTGATTTTGCAAGCAGCAAATCCCTCAGCTTCAGACCCCAAATAAAGGCTTCTGATGGTTAGGATATAAAATGAACTGTGAAATCCTATATGCGTAATATCCCTTCCTAATGCAAATCAAATTTGCTGCCCTGCCAAGTAGTTTGATCCTACACAGCACAGAAGCAAGGTAGTCTGCATGTAAAAGGTCACATTTAAAAGACTAAACCCTAGTGGTTATGCAGAATGGCCTTTCAATTACTGGACACCCATGTATAAAGGTGATTAGATAAAAAATTAAAACTTACAATTGTTTCATTGTTTTCAAAGTGTGAAAGGAAAATACATCAGTGACCAGGATGTGCCAGAAAATAGGACTGACATACACCATCCCTTCTTGGACTGAGTTTTAGATGGAAGCCCTGGCTAAACTGTGTTTGAAAGTTGAAATCTTAGGACCCATCATGAAAATCTGCAAACACAATGTGCCAGGTAGTCTGTAACCTGGATGGGCTCCTGAAGTTCAAAATATTTTTGTTTCTAGAGATATTCATGTGCTGCCTATAGAATCTGGATAGTTAAGGTCACTAGGGCATTAACTTACACAATCCTTGTTCACTCTGTGTATGCATAAGAAGGAGCTATCATCCTGCAGTTTTGGTTTATTCCTCAGTTATCTGCAGAGGGAACAAAAAAAGCATAATATATGAAACCCCACATTGATTGTGTTTGTTAGCACACAAAAAAAA
>NW_008589292.1:0-17749 GCF_000691845.1 Merops nubicus
CATTCCAGGCCTCAAACCACAACAGACCCCTTTCTTGGGTCTTTTATCATTTTAAAGAGTATTTTCTAAGGACTCAGAAGCTGTTGTAGCTCAGCTGAAAAAGTAGGGATTTGATGTTTGTCCATACCCTTGACTGGCTAATTTTGAGGGAGAGATGGCTTGTGTAATTTTAGGTTGCATGTCTATGAGAATTTAGTTTCTGCTGAAAGATTGTTAAAAAGTAGAAAATTTCCTCAGTTGACGTTGAAGAGGCAGATTTCTGGGATTCATAGTATCATTTGTTAATTGGCTTTGGAGATGTTACACGTCATGAAAAGCATGCAACCAATTATTTTCCTTCCCAGCACACCTCTATTACTGAGCTCACACTGTGTTCAAAAAAAGTTTGTGACATTTTTGGTGACAGAAACGTATAGCAAATGGAGCAACTCATCTAAATCTGTTTCAAGTTTTTCTTAGTAATTAGGCCTCACAGCATCCTGACCAGTGTTCACAGTATTTCTTAATGGGTGCCTGTGGCACTGCCCTTTTGGGTGGAGGTAGCTGCAGGGGCAGCGTCTGTGAGAAGAGGCCCAGGCTTGCCCACTGCTCGACATAGCCAGCTCCAACTGACCCACCACAGGGCACAGGTGAACCTCTCAGCCAAGATGGTGGCACCTCTGGGAAAACACATCCAAAAAGAGGGCAAAAGGCCACATGTCAGTGTGAGGAAAAAAGTGTGAGAAACAGCCCTGTGAACATCAAGGTCAGTGCAGAGGGTGAGGAGAGGCTTCAGCCACTGGAGCAGAAATTCCCTGGAAGTCTGTAGGACAGGCCATGGTGAAGCAGCTATTTCCCTGCACCCCACAGAGGACCATGTCAGAACAAATGCCCACACTGCAGCCTGTGGAGGACACCATGCTGGAGCAGGTGGTTGTTCCCAAAAGCATTTGTGGCATGTGGAGAACCCAAGTGGGAGTTGTCTGGTCCTGAAGCCTTACAGCCTGGAAGTACTCATGCTGGAGCAGGGAGAAAATGCGAGGAAGAAGGAGCAACACAGAGGAACTGCAGTGGTCAGACCTCAGATCCCCACTCCCCATCCTGACCATGCCATTCAGGGAGGGAGGTGGTATAGGAGTTGAGGGTGAAAGAAGCAAGGGGGTGAAGTTAATATAGGCTTTTATTGTTGGTTGTTGTTTCTTACTGTCCAGAACTATTTTAATTTGCAGGAAATGATTTTTACCCAAATGAAGTCTTTTTTTGTCTATGGCAGTAATTGGTAAGCAATCTCTTTGGTTTTATCTCAACACGTCAGCTTTTTCACTTCATTTGCCCCCTACCTCACTTCCTTTTGAAAAGCAGGAGTGAGAGAGCAGCTGGCTGGGAATCTGGGAGCTGGCCAAGGTCAACCCACCACCATGTGTTGACAAGCTACAATACTTACCATGTCCTCAAGCAGGACTGAATTCCATTTAGTCTCTGTGCATAAAATGTTTATTCTGAAGATATTGTACCCATGGGTGTTATCTGGGCTCTTACTGTAGAAAACAGAAACCCCAAAAGCAGTGTTTTAGTGTTGCTTGTAATTTAAGAAATTTATTATTTTTAGGTGTTTTGAATATATAACTGACCTCAGAGAGAGTACTGTAACTTCGGGCAGAGTATGCTCTCTTTTTTATTTGTATAAATCTAAAGTGCTTCATCCATCATAATTTCCAAGAAGATGCAAGTCAGGAAAGCCAAAAAGTGAAAGACTAAACTGCAGCCCAGTTACTTTCTGCTTGTGCATATGGCTTTAAGTATAGAATGCATATATGTAGTACGTATATATCTGTGGTATCATATAAACATAAGTTTAGCAGGCATAGTATAAGCCACCAGATGGAGCAGCGTTACCATCAGAAATGAAAAGAGTAGCAATACAAAGAGCTTGTTTTTTCTTTCTGCTTTTGTAATGTAAGTTGCAAGATTGCTTTTTAAGGGACTGTGCCAACTTAATGTGTAAATCCGTATGTTAGAAGTTGTAACCATTGACTGCAGCATGTAACTGTGTTAACACATTTCTTGTTTTTTCACAGTAAGGTGAGTTTTAACTTAATGTTTTGGCTAGGGAAAGTGAGAATGTTTTTCCTCTTCTTTTGTTGTGAGGTTTATATTAACTCAGTTGACAAACTATGCAAATTTCTCTTTCTTTTCCCTCTCTTTCTTTTTTTTATTTACCTCATAACTTGTAGTTGTTTGCCATGTCATTACTGGTAACTAATTTTCTATTAAGTATCTGACAATTAATTGAAATACTTCTTGCTACTGCTCTTTAGATGTAGAGGAGAGACAGATGATGGCTATGCCAAAAGCTTCTATCTGGGCATTTTTGTTACTGTTACCCTCTATTTTCTCTTTCTTTTTTCTCATGTTCCCCTAGGATCTTCTTGCGCAAGAGCCTGAAAGCATTTAAAGTTTGCGGAATGAAAAGATGGCACAGGCAATGCTGGTACCACCAGGATCCAACAGCTTCTTCTATTTCACCAAAGAATCTCTTGCAGCTATTGAAAAACGTATTGTTGATGAAAGGTCTCGTGGCAAAGATGAGCATAAAGATGATGGAGATCATGAAGAAGATCACCCAAAGCCAAGTAATGACTTGGAGGCAGGAAAGACACTGCCATTTATTTATGGCGATATTCCTCCAGGAATGGTGTCTGAGCCCCTGGAGGACCTGGACCCATACTACATCAATAAAAAAGTAAGTGTTTTATATTAAGAGTGTCATTAGAACACTCCTGTTGAACTAGAAAGTGATAAATGCTTTGACATGGAGGTATTCAGAAGGCCTGCTTAAAACTATTACGCATTACGTAATATCATGTTAATTAGTTTGAGCATACTATTCTGCAACTCTTCTGCTTAAGTAGGTTGTGGGTTTTTTTAAAAAGAAGTTTTCTTCTAGTGTCTAAGATTTCCTTATGGTGATATTTTGAGTTAGTGGATTTTGCGTTAGATGTCCTTCAATCTTTAAAAAGTTGATTAAATGCTGAAGCATGTGAAAACCTCCTTTCTGTCTGACTACTCTGTTTCTGGGATTTCTACAAACCATAGGTAGTACCTGAGATCTAGTTCAGTAGCATAGTCTATGGACAAAGTACTTGTTCAGTCATCTGCCAAAACAATAAATTGTCAAATATTGCTTGAAATCTTGTAGAAGAGCTTGTTTTACAAAAAGTTAAATGTTGAACTCTATATGACTATGGAGAGATATAAGTAGAAGGGAAAAATAATAAAAAAAAAGATTCTTGTCACATATTGCCATCTTCATGCTGTGTGATTTATGTGTATTGCTAACAGCTTGTGTCACTCATATATTAGTTCGTTATGCTAGAGTTTGCTTCAGGACCTGCAACTGTTCTGAGCATCATGGGGAGGATTTGATTTTTCTGGCCAGTTACATTTTTCCCAATGATTTTAATACCAATTCACCAGCAAGTAATTGCTTCCTGCACTGCCCCGTGAGGAACATGAAGACCATAAGCTGATGGAGCAGTTTGAAGTCATATACCCTCAATAGTAGTATGTTACAGAGCAAGGAAGTACTTGAAAGTCTTTGCATCATTCCTTTTAGAATCACTTTACATATGTATGGATGCAAAGTTTTCCCAAAAATTTTATATAAATGGTGTGGTTTTGTTTAATGTAAAAGGATTTGCGGCTCAGTATCAATTCTGCAAAACAGTATAAAATTAATGTTTGTGTGAGTATCCCCAAATTCACTTCTTAGATGGGACTGGGTGTAAAAGCTAAAACTGTGTACTTTGTATTTCAATATTTGGTCTATGTTATAGGCTCACTGTAGACCTGAAGACAAATGTACTGTAATGCAACTCAGTTTCTTTTATAGATAAAATGATAATAAAAGGAGAAAAGAGCAAGGATGATGACCTTGGCAAGTACAGATTACAAAAAGCTGGTTTCATGTAGGCACAAGAAATAATGTTCAGAATGACAGTGAAATTGAATTTACATTAAAAAGGCAGTACAAAGTAAGCCATGAGTGGTTATTTTATTGTGTAAATCAATAAAATGTTTGTTGAATTAAAAACATAGAACAGGTTATTGAAATTAAGTACTGGATAATTATCAGATTAGTATCTTGCATGTAAGTGACCAAAGAGCTATAATATTTCTGTAAGAAGCAACTAAGTTAAAGCAGTGGGGTTTTTTTTCCAGTGCAGAATGTTTAAGACTTATGATCAGATGTAGGTTTTTTGGTTATTTTAGGTTCTGTATTTTCCACTCCACAAAAGCTACTGTCAAATGACCTTTTAAAATAGAATATCATTAGACACCAGAAAGATTCAATGTTTAAAACCTCCTTATTTCCAGATATTAACCTTTTGGGAGAATAATCATAAGATGTAGATTAAATTAAGATTCCATTAGATGACATTTTCATTGTGTCTCCTAGTCAAAATCAAAAATGGTTGCATAAATGGTACTAGTGATGACTTCACAGGCAATAAAGGCAGTTAAGCCTTTAAAAGCCAAGGGCGTTTCAGCTCAGAAGCAGTTTTAAGTGCTGAAATGGTTAAATAGTTGCTCATAAGTGTTCAGAAATGGTTAGTTAGGTTCTTTGTTTTGCATCGCCAGCTTTTGTCTGAAGTGAAAGTAATATAGTTGAATTAATTAAAATGTTAAAAATTTCAAACTTTTAATTAAAATTTTTATGCAATTACATAATGCAAATTTTGTTGAAGAACACAGAGACAATGAAAGCATAGTGTCTGTTTTCATTGCTTGTGAAAATTTAGAGTCTCATGTTTGCTTGTATATTCTACTGAAAATAAGTTTGGCTAATTACATCTCTCTGAGTGCAGCCTCTCTATGGCAAGGTTGCTAATGTGTCTTTAATTTCCTGTTTCCTATTTCCCCCGGTTTTGGTTTTTTTTTTTGTTTTGTTTTGTTTTGTTTTGTTTTTTTAAGACATTTATAGTATTGAATAAAGGGAAGACCATCTTCAGGTTCAGTGCCACACCTGCCTTGTACCTTTTATCTCCTTTCAATATTATTAGAAGAATAGCTATTAAGATTTTGGTTCATTCATATCCTTTTCAAGTGGTTTGGTTTGGGTTTTTGTTTTTTTGGTTTTTTTAATTATTACTGGTCTCTTAAAATATTTAATAACATTGGGTTTTGTTTTAGTGTTTAAATGTATTCCTACCCTTAATTCTTTATCTCAGAATTAATCAGAACTAAGATTTGTTACTTCAATCTTCTGCTGAAATGCAGGGGAAGAGACGCATAGCATGTATACCTAGATTACAGAGTTAGTGGTATAGCCATTATTATTGTGAAAAGTCTCTGCATTATTTATGACATTGCTAGTGACAGTAAACTGATTAGTATCATATATGTTGTCAGTATTCCATAGCCTGGTCAATTCCTCATATTTTTTGTGATGCAAATTCAGCATTAAAAGGAGTATGTTCCTTAACTACAGTTAACATTGTTCAGCATGCTCATTATGCTCACTATTTTGACAAACTGTGTATTTATGACCTGGAGGAAGCTTCCAGACTGGACAAAGAATGTAGAGTAAGTATGCTTAAATTAGCTAATAATTTTTATACTGGTGTAAAATTAAAAAGCAAAATTAAGAGCTAGACCATGTAGTTTTACTTACCTTTGTGTGTAATACTAGTATTCTCCTTTTTCTAGCCTGGAGTTTAGTCCTAGCTGCAACTCAAAGCAGCAGAGACATGACTGTTCAGAATGCTCAGTATTCCTGTTAAGAATGTTTGTACAAGTAATGTTTTTATGCATTCTCCGTCTTCAGCTGTTCTTTTAAGATTTTTATTTTAAAAAAAAAAAAAAAAGAAAGGCAGCAGCGTGGTGGGGAGGAAAAAAGTATCCCTTCAACCTGAAACTGCTGCTTTTCAGTGTGGGAGGTGCTTTCTAGAGCCCCTGTGAAGTTAGCTATCATGTAACTTTAGTAAATATGAAGTTTCACTTACCCATGGATTTTATTTCTGATATGGCAGCCATGTTGAATTTTTTATTTGAGAAATAAAAAGTTCATGTTATTCATGATTTTTATTATTTGTGCTGAAATTTCAAAATCTTATATGCCAGAAACTGCAAAATTATATTTCAGATAAAGAAATCCTATTATTTTGCAGAAGAATACTGGTAAAACATAGTTTACGTGAGTTTGTAACTGCTATTATAGTGAGCGTACTAATTACTGGGTTTGAGTGATTTTCCTTTATTCCTGTGGTGTTGCAACAGTATGACAATCAGTAACTTTTGCTTGAATGTTTTGTCATAGGTACACTTTCACTGGTATTTATACTTTCGAATTTCTCGTAAAAATCCTTGCAAGAGGCTTCTGTATAAATGATTTTACTTGCCTTCGTGACCCCTGGAACTGGCTTGATTTTGTTGTAATTTCTTTTGCGTAAGTATATGTATATATTTGTTTATTTTTTTAATAAATAAAATATCAGTTAGAACTACTTTTGAACCTGTAATAATTATTTTCATGTATCTTAGCTCCTTTAAAATGAATTGTAGTTGAATTGTGTGTGTTCCAACATTTTGCATTTTAGTATTTCACTCTAATGTAGCCCACAGCAGAATTAGTGGACTATGCTGCAGTATAAAAGAGTGGTTACCACTGAACAATCAATTTTAAATAGTATTTAAATAATAAAGTCAGGAAAATCCATATAATTTTTAATTTGCATTCAGTGGAGATACTTAAGGGTGTGTTTCTTAGGGAAAACTGAATTGAATTGAAACATGAAAGTATGAATGCAAGTCTTTTCATTTAAAGTTGCCTCTTCCAAAAAAAAAAAAAATAGCTTGGATTACAGGTTCAGGTAAGTAGTATACACTCTACCTTAATTCTGAGTAATTGTGATTTAATCCTACAGGTATATAACAGAGTTTGTAAACCTAGGCAATGTTTCAGCTCTTCGAACTTTCAGAGTATTGAGAGCTTTGAAAACTATTTCTGTAATCCCAGGTAAGAAGTAACTGTGAAAAATGGTAGGCACTCTATGTCACCTCTGTTTAATTTTGTGTGTGCTGTCATTGTGTTTGTGTGTGGAATCCCTCACTACAGATATGTGACAGAGTTTGTGGACCTGGGCAATGTCTCAGCGTTGAGAACATTCAGAGTTCTCCGAGCTTTGAAAACAATATCAGTCATTCCAGGTGAGAGCTAGGTTAAACACTGAGGCTGACTGAAATTCCACAGAAGCTGAACTATTTTTTTAAAGAAGCATACAGATTTTAGTCTTAATTTCACTTTTATTCCCTTTTCTAATTCTCTGATACACTTGGCTTCAAGAGTTTAATCCATTCTTGCATGAGAAATTAAATTATATAGCATGTGTGTATTTCCATTTCATGATGTCAGATTTTTTTCTTCCCATTAAGGATCAAAATTAATTCTTTTTACTTTTATCTTAACTAATGAGAATGCTACTATGTGTCAAAGGTATTTGGGATTGAAAATTTCAGTCTGTTGTAAAAGTTGAATCTCTGATATGGACAACTAAGATAATAAAAGAGTAGCTTGGAAATTGCATGATATATTTATTACCTTAAGATGCCTGTCTTCACCAAATCGTACCTCCAGTTGAATAGGATGCAGCAGAATGCAGTCATTAAAATTTCCACTGCAGTCCAATTGTGTTCTGGTTTTGTTTGCTGTTATAGAACCAATATATCGTATATTGGAATACAGCACTGGCAAAGGTATGGAGCAAGAGGCATCAAGAAGAAAATTAACGATTTTCCTCACATGTATACATGTATAGAGAGCACGAATAAAAAGTTACTACTTCATTTGAAGAGCAGATGCTTTGGAATGCGTACTGTTCATTCCCATTCATACTTTCAAATTAATGTGTCAGGAACTGAGATTTATTGGTACCTTTTTCCTTTGGAAAATATTTTAAGACTATATTTGTGAAGCTGCGCATGATATTTAATAGTGTGTTGGAGTAGTTCACATTGCAGTTTAGCTTAGGTAAATATTTAATAGTATAACAAAAATCTGACTCTGTTTGCAGGTTTGAAGACTATTGTTGGAGCCTTAATTCAATCTGTGAAGAAGCTCTCAGATGTAATGATTTTGACTGTGTTTTGCCTGAGTGTATTTGCACTAATAGGACTGCAGCTGTTCATGGGCAACTTGAAGAATAAATGCTTGTTTTGGCCAGCAAAAAATTCAACGTCTTATGAAAAATACATAGCTCCATACTTCAATGGTACAGTGTTTGATTGGACAGCATACATCAACAATGAAAGTAAGGAATACTGTTTTAACTTGCTAAAATTTTTGTGTATTAACACATACACACAAGATTACTGTTTTCTACTATAGGCTAAAGAGAACAATAAAATAAATAGGATGATAGAGTAGGGATTTTTATGTATTCCACCCCAAACTCATGCTGACATGATTGTTCTTTCCATTAATTGCACTTGGAAACATATTCATAGGTTTAGGTTGCTTTCAGAATCACAGAATCATGTGTGTTGATTGTCCACAGTCATCCAGACCAGCTTCTGCTCACTGCAGGTCTGGTTAGAATGAGCTGCTCAATGCCGTGTTTCTTTAAGTTTGTAATACCTGTAAGAATTCAAATGGCACAGACTCTCTGGGTAGCCTGTACCAGTGTTTTACCTGTCTCATGGTAACTCTTTAAAATATGAATTCAGAATTTCCCCGTGCTTAAACTTTTGCTGTTAACTTTTTATCCTTCCAGTGTGCACCTCTGAGAATCAGGCTCCATCTTCATTACGGTCATTCATGTTCTGTTCTTAGGTAGCATGAAGATCCACCCCTGTGCACACACCAGCCTTCTGAAGGTTGAACAAAACCAATTCTTTTAGCCTTTCCTTGTGTCTTTAGGTTATAAATAAGACAGAGAAGCACTAGATAAATATCAGAGATTTTGTAGTTAAGTTATACTTGTATTATTAGGAAAAGGTAGAGAAACAAATTGCTCTTTGTGAAATAGTCACTTTTCAAGTAGAGATTCTGGTAGGGAAGGAGGTGGTATTCATCTGTATGACCTATTGTTAAGAGGGCTGACAAAGACATCTTTATCCAGATAATTTTCAACAGTCTTAATCTCTGTAGACTGAAATGATGACATTTAAGAAACACACAGGCACTTATTTTTTGTACTTGTGTCATTCTACATGATAATCCCAGTAGTTGCAATACAAAATGAATCATGAGATGCAGTATAAAAACTTTGAATTGCCAAAAATGTTATTAGTTTTTATGTATGGATTTGTGCTGGAAGTGGGTTTACAGATTATTGCACAGTAAAAAATTGCGAAAGTAGTCTATTTAAGTAAAAAGAAATTGGTGGAATAATGGGAGCTACCTTTCCTTCTCACTGACCCAAAAGTAAAAGAAAATACAGATGGTACAGGCTGAGTTTTGATGAGTCATATTTCCTTCCTAAATATGGACATTAAAGTTCTTGGCTATTTTCAGATTTTCTTTCTATTTCTAAATCATTAACATTCTGGAAATTCTGTGACTGTATTTACATTTTCTGTGAAATCTATCTATTTTTGCTAGTCTATTTGCGTAAGAAGGGATGTGAGAATGGAGTAATGGCAGTGCTTTATGGGTGTTTTGATTGATAGTTTATATGCTGTAGAATACTTGTGAATTCTTTCTTCGAAGAGTCTATATTTCCATTTCCCACCAAGTAGCAATTTAAAACTAAAAGACAGAAGTAAAATATTCCAGAATGTCTGTTACTTTTTGTGTTACTACCTGTGACTTTGCTGGGAATCTCTACAAAATACTGACACAGACAAGGCAATTCTGTCTAGTTGTGTTTGTGTTCCTCTTGTCTCGTCTGGCCTCTTAATCGTTTCTATGTGTCAGATGCATTGTAATTTCACCTAATTTTTTTTTTTTTTTTTCAGCATATCATATGCTGGTCAGCTGTGACTGAGTGTAGTACCCTCTAGTGAATTTTCTGAACAACTGTTTACTAAGAAAAAGGCTAGATTCACTTTTTGAAAGCAGGTGCACAGATCCATATGTCAGCGTATTGGCACCTGACATGTAGATCAGTATGTGAACATCCAGAGTTTTGGCCAGCAATAAAGGTTTCTAACATTGCATAAGTACTGTTCTTGAATGGTAAGATTTTGGCATTGTTAGATTTGATTTACATGTTTGGTTTTGGATCCTCCTGTCTTCATATGTTCTTCATCCCATGAGCTGTTTCTGACTATTTAAATACTACAGTAGTTTATTTATCCTGTGAAAACCAAAGCCTTTTGTCAGCCTGAGAAACGTATTGAGGATATTGAGGATGACAGATGATTAGCTTAGTTGGGATAAGAGTTTTATCCAGATCTCTGTCTCTTTTCTGGATCTCAGAGCCTGGCTATCCTTATGGTGAAAAGTTTTCTGCTTATATCCAGTCAGAACCTTTCTTGTCTCAAACTATGCCCATTGTGTGTTATTTTGTTGCCACACACCAGTGAGAAGAACCTGTCTCTGTGCTGTGGATAACTTCGTTGTAGTTGCTGGATGCTTTTTACCAACTGCTCCTACAGCCTTCCCTTTTCTAGGCTGAACAAGGACTCTTTTTCTTCTTTTTTTTTTTTTTAAGGACAGCACAGTTAGTCATTAGTAACAAAATATATTCCTTTATTTATGAACCTTATAGTTAAAATAAAAATTCTTTACAGCATCTTTTATAAAATTATCCTTGGAGCATCCATCTTTGTCCTGGTTCCGTGTAAAAAGGGGTTCAGGGCAGGACCCACACGGAACAGAACTATGTACTCGCCTCTGCCCCCCCCCTGAGAGAGAGAGAAAAAAATGAAGTATTTTGTTTAACACTTTGGGAAAAAAAAATGAAGTATATTGTTTAACAAGGAACAGAAAACAAAAAAGGGAGGTAAGGAAAATAATATATACAAAGATTAGGGGAAAATACAAAAAATAAATTATACAAAGCCCTCAGAAATGCTTCCAAGGTCCCACGGAGTGAAAGGACAACTTCCCTCTCCGCGCTGCATGCAGGAGTGAAGTTAGCACCCACTTCCTGCCTCTTATCAGAGTGTGTGTGGGAAGGGGAGGGAATACAATGGTTTCACCCCCACCCGGGGTCCTCCCAGTTGCTGAAAGGTCACGCCCCCATTCCAAGCCTCAAACCACAACAATCTTTTAAATGGATCTTCATATTCTCAGTCACAGGATCAGCAGATCCTGTTAATGTTGTTCTAACTTCAAAGCTCTTATCTAGCCACTGTAAATAGTTCTATTTAAAATAATGTAGGCTTTCATTGGTCTGATTACAATCTACCTGTTGAATAAGAGAAGGAGTTGGAAGCTTTGTGCTTTCTCTCATTTATTGGACATGACATTTTGGAAGGATATTCAGTGTTTGCTATGACTCAAGAAGAGAGTATGCCATTTATGTTGTTCCAGTCATTGTTCTAGGATTTTATTTTTACATTGTGAATGGAGTTTCATACGTGAATGGGAGATTATGAACATTCAAACTATGATAGCTTGAATTTAGGTTCATCCTCACAAAAATACACTAACAAAAAAAACCCAAAACACTCCTCTTTATAATCATGTCACTTTCTGTTTTTCTTTTAGGTCATTTCTATATCCTAGAAGGACAAAAGGATTATCTGCTTTGTGGCAATAGTTCTGATGCTGGGTAAGATACACTGAAAATTACATACTGCCTATCTGAACAAATTTTTAAAAAAGAAAAATCACTTTGAACTTAAAAAGCTATTTCAGCTACCTAACTGCACGTTCAGTAATACCTGTGCATGGTTCATAATAAGTAAATATCTGAATGAATCAAAACATTAAATGAGAAAGCAAATTGCTGTAAATTTCTTCTAAAAAACTTGTGTTACTAGAAAATTCCATTTCAACAGCTGAATGACTTAACATACTTCTTTATCATGGGTTTCATGCCATAAAATAGGTATTAGGCACTGGGCCTAATGACAAACTTTTAGAAAGACATCTTCAGGATTTCATGTGTGGCCTGTGTACACGGCACTGTCTTGTGACTCTCTTTGTGGCAGTTATGTGTAACAAAATCACTTAATTCTGTATTTTAATCATATAGCAGCACATCCCTTCCATTTGACTGTATTTAAAGCAGATATACTTAAGTCTTTCTTTGTAAACATTTTGTGTATATATGTAAGTATCAGATAGTTTTATCTCTTTGTATAACTGCATCAAACACACACATATATGAAAAGAAATCTTTATAGTGCTTTCTTGAAGAGGTCTTGGAGGCAAGAGCCTCTTCTGTCTTTAAAGAATGGAGTCAAAACTGAAACAGTGTGCCTACAATTGATATCGAGATTGGATCATCTACTGTCAAAACTGATATGTACAGTTTTCAGGAGATGAAAGTATCATTTTGACAGTTATTTGCTTTTGAGGGATCTGTAGAATTTGTTAATTAGACTTGGCTAATCCACAGATCTGAAGAAACCAAGAAATCTGGTATACCAACCTTTCTGACAGGCAAAATTCAGCATAAATTTTTATATATACTGACTTTCTTTTTTGCATGGAAGTATTCACTTTATGTAATCTCTGTGTTAAGTAAATATATTGTAGTGGCTGCAGAGGTATTACCGAACTGTTTGGAATAAGTTTGTTTGTTTAATGCTGAAAAAAGGTAGGAAGAAAACTTTTTGTTTACTGGCTTGCTCTTTTCTGATTTTTTTTTTTAAGAACTCTTTTCATTTCCTCACTAATTTTCAAAATGTTGTAAGCCACAAATAGCAGCCCCCTTCACAGATTTGATCTAATGAAGGTTTATTAGATGCTAAAAGTACAATAAGGGAAAAACAATTTTACTGCTATGGGATATTTTTACATGGATTGCTTTACTTTTTTCTTTTATATTTTTTTTTTCTCCTCTTAGTAAATGTCCAGAAGACTTTGTCTGTGTGAAAGCTGGTAGAAACCCCAACTATGGATATACTAGCTTTGACACATTCAGTTGGGCTTTCCTGTCACTGTTTAGACTGATGACACAAGACTACTGGGAAGATCTTTATCAGCTGGTGAGTGGATAAAAACCTTGGTTGTTGTCTTACTTGCCTGAAATCAAACATAGAAAAGCCATTCTATTTTTATTTTATCTACCATTGCTATTGTTAGCAATTGAAAATGAACAGTATTTATGTAAGGAAACAAATTCAGTTGCAGAATTAACCAAACATTGGGAACTTATTACTGAATCTCACATGATTTCTGATTTTTTTCTTGTTTTTTTTTTTCTTTATTAAATTTTTACAATGTACATTTCATTTTTCTTATTTTAAAAAACTGTAATTTAAATTGTAAATATACCCTGACAGCAAAATCTGAATCTTAATTTCTGCACTTGGAATCCTATTTTTGATAACTCAGATTACATGTCTTGTTAGAAATTACTTTTCCTACTATAGATTTTCATTATATGGTGTGTGAAAATCTGTTAATTATAATAAATATTATCTTTTAACTATTTAATAGATTGTGCCATCTTTTATTCTTTTGGTTATTTCAAGGGGAAAACATGATAACACATGGGAAGCAGACTAGGTGTCCAACCTGTGCTGCATGATTTACATTAATTACTCTGATCCCCCTTCTTTTCAAGATTATTAGGCATTAAAAGAAGTTTGTCTGAAAGCAGCATGATCTTTAAACTTGTTTTTCACATCATGAATGCTCCCTGCATTTTGATTACTTTGTAATTCAGAAAGCTTGTATGATCTTACTACAGAAGGAAGAACAACTCAGTAATATTTTGCACTTTTCAAATTCAGTAAATGCTTATGAAGGGCAGAAGTGATGCATGTCTTCACCAGGTCAATCATATCTCTCCTTTTCCTATAGACGCTACGTGCTGCTGGCAAAACATACATGATATTTTTTGTTCTGGTCATTTTTCTGGGTTCTTTCTATTTGATTAACTTGATCCTGGCTGTGGTTGCCATGGCCTATGAAGAACAAAATCAAGCAACTATGGTTGAAGCAGAACAGAGGGAGGCAGACTTGCAGCAGATGCTTGAACAGCTGAGGAAGCAGCAAGAAGCAGCTCAGGTATATTCTAACAGGAGTTTGAGCTTTAGTAAATTCTTTGTGTGCTATTCATTCAAAATAAAACCAATAATTTAAATGTTTTTTTTTTTTTTTAAAAAAGCTGTTCTTTTTCATGCCTCAGAAGTACTTTAGACTGCTTTCCCTATGAGTTTTTATTGGATTTGAATGTATAATGTCTAAAGCATTAATGAATTTCTGAACTGAAAACAAAAAGTATTGTCCAGATCAGAGTAATAGTTTTAAAATTTCTTACCTAGGGGTAATATCTGGTAACCTGTCATGATGATTTTGCTAATTCTCAACTTAACAATAATTGCAATACTTGTGAAATAATTGTCAGGTCTCTATTAGAGTGTAAAATATTTTTGTCTATAAATTTCTGACTGATTTGTGCTACTTGCGTTTCCACCAGTGAACCAAAGACTGGAAGTAGTACCCCAAAATTTTTTTGTTAAGATCAGCTTAAGGAAGCTGTTACAATAACAGCTGAAATTACTTTACTAAATTCAGACTGAAGTATGACTCTGTTTAGCTGTTTCATTTGCAATTGCATTCACTCTAATTACTAAATTTATTATTTTTCAAGTATTTTCTAATGAAGTTTGTGGCTGTACACAATGCAGACTGACTCCATGATAGAAATGCAACGTAGAATTCCATTCGAACAGCAACTTCCATAACTGACCTTTTATTTTAATTGATATTACTGAATTCCATTTGAAGTTCTGCCCAAATCCATCTAGGCTTTTGTCACACATCTAGAAGTAATTTAGTATAAATTGTAGGAACAAGGACTATAGCTTTCTTTCAAAAATGGTGTGATTTGTAAAGTGCCACATTACATAATTGCTGTGGCAGGTGATAGCAGCTGTAGCAGAAATGACTGAGTACAGCGGTGAAAGCGGGATTGGTGGACCCTCAGATAGTTCTTCAGAAGCATCCAAGCTTAGTTCAAAAAGTGCCAAAGAAAGGAGAAATAGAAGGAAGAAAAGACGGCAGAGGGAGCTCTCTGAAGAAGATGATGACATGAAGGATGAAAAGCTTCCAAAATCTGAATCAGATGGCAGTATCAGAAGGAAAGGTTTCCATTTTTCTTTTGATGGGAACAGACTTGCTTATGGGAAGCCATTCACATCGCCCCACCAGGTACTGTGAATAATGCAGTTGTTGTTTTGGGGGTTTGTGAGATAACTGTGATATCTGACAAACTTCACTGCAACTTTGCAATGTAATACAACCATGAAAAAGAATGTTGCACCATTTTAAATACTGGCTTACTGTAGGTAGTATTTTCTAGAGTGTACCTAAGGAAGTGTTTTAATTTCTCTCATTTTATTGTTTAGGAACCACTGGGTCTTAACATGCAAAGCAGTGTTGCTGCTTTCCTAGTTAATTTTAGATAGAAATCCCTTTTTAATTCATAAAAAGAAAATTTAAATGTATTATATCAATGTAGAAGACTAAGGGCATTGGTATCTTTTAGCATGTTGCATGATCAAAGTGGATCATAAGCATTTCTAGAAGTCTTGATTATTTTCTTTGGTACAGAGATGGAAACTGCTACAGCCTTATGCATGTTCATGCATTGTTTTCTCCAGTAATTGTTTTAGGTATACTGCAAATTTACCCATTCAGATGACTTTCATCTCTAGTGCACATCTGATATCTACTTAAGGCACTGTATTAAAAATAACAGTGACAGGTTCCTGGGGAATATGCATTATTTTAATACAGAGGCATGATTTTTTTTAAATATATTTTAAATCTTCAGCCAGTCATTTTGTTTGTTTTCTTTGCAGTCTTTACTGAGTGTTCGTGGCTCCCTGTTTTCTCCCAGACGTAGCAGCAGAACAAGTCTTTTTAGTTTTAGAGAATATGGAAGAGAGATAGGATCTGAAAATGACTTTGCTGATGATGAGCACAGCACATTTGAGGATAATGGGAGCAGAAGAGGTTCTCTCTTTTTGCCACACAGACATAATGAACGACGCAGTAGTAACATTAGTCAGGCCAGTAGACCATCAAGAAGGCTGACAGCGTTTGGAGTGAATGGGAAGATGCACAGCACAGTGGATTGCAATGGGGTGGTTTCCTTAGTGGATGCACCACCAGGCCTGTTGTCACCAACTGGACAGCTGCTGCCAGAGGTGGTAATAGATAAGCCAACAACCGATGATCAGGTAAGAAAGTTTTACTTTACTTTTTATAGAAAGGTTTACTGTGATTCTCTCAAAAGTGAGGCTGAAGCATGAAAATGGAAGAGAACAAAGGAACACATTTTTATGCATGCACCTGTGTAGTGAATCTAACAGTGTTCCATAGTTAAATCTGGTTTAGAACCCAGAATTAGGTGCTCAGCTTTCTGAAGATTCTGCATATTATTACGTTGTTTTGATTTTTTTTTCTTTCTTATGGTATTAGCCTCCTTTTAAATGTTTCCTAATTCTCTGTCAGTAATCTGCTGGTTCTGCTTTTTTTCCACTGTCTGTGTATTTTTTACTGTGCAAATGTCAACAGAATCTCAAAGGCTATGTTACATTTTAAAAGCTCTGAAAGCTTTTTTTCTTCTTGGGTCTCAGAGATGATCTGTTTCTCACTGCTGAGGATCAGAATATAATTAAAAAAAATAATATGCAAATTCATCCATTTTTTCCTCTGGTCAGTTTTTCCTTTTGCCTCAGTCTGTTTAGGAATGGAACAGGGGCTCCTGGTGCATGTTTTTTTTCCCAGAAACCTTCTTTTATTGAAACAAATTTTTACTCGGGGCACAGTATCTGCAAGTACATCAGCCAGATTCCTTACAGTTATAAACTTCTTGCAGTTTATTATACTTTCATTTTCAGGCATTTATTTAATTTCTTAAAAAAAAATCGACCCATGCTTATAGATTCAAAACTTCTTTATAATTGATGTCTGTTCAATGATATAATATAGCTTTCAATGTTTTTAATAAAATACTTTTTAAAAACAAATTTCCTTTAAGGGGTCATCTAAGTTGGAATGCTTGTTTCTTCAGCTGAATTTAATGAAATAAATGAGAGATGACAGCTATGCAATGTAAAATATAACCTTTAATGAATGGGTATGGAAATCAAGACTGATCTATAAAAATTAATTTTAGAGAACAATTGTTATTGCAGAACACTTCCTAGGATAAATCACTTACAATAAGTGTCTTGTGATTGGACTGGTTTAGAAGTGAAATACTGGCTGAGAAAACATGGAACAGGGAATTTTTCTGATTCCAGTGCTGCAACAGTCTTGGTTTGTGTCCTTGCCTATGGCCACCTCCAAAATTTCTTTGCATCTAGGTGTGGAGTAGTAATAGTTAAATACAATGCAGTGGTAATCTGGGGACTAGATATAAAATACTTTACAAAGACTCCAGCATGTATTAATAGTATTCAGAAGTGTAACATGAAAACAGCCATTTAAAAAAAATACTAGGTTTATGTTTTATGTATAGTGGAAAAAAAATGTGATGTAACAGCACTTAAAGTTTTATATATTATGAATTCATCGAAACTGAACAGTATTTCTGATACCTGTTTTGCAGTATTTCTGAAGTTGAATTTAATTTACACCTTTTTTTTTTTTTTTTTTTTTAGAGCGCTAGTACAGAAATAGAAAAAAAAAAGA
>NW_008589292.1:17831-21096 GCF_000691845.1 Merops nubicus
CCATGAGTATAGCTGGCATTATCACAAATACAATGGAAGGTGTGTTACAACTGCAGTTGTATGAAATTTCTTTACATAGACTTAGACTTGCTTGGAGATATTATTTCACAGTGCAAATACTGAAGGCAAAAAAAAAAAATATGTAGCCATTGCAAATACATAAACGGAATAATAGAACAAAATTGCATGTACATAATGAAACAAGAAATAAAGGAATCTGATAAGCAGGCTAAACTAAGAAACGTATTCTCATTAAAATAGATAATGTGTATATGTTTTATGCCAGTTATCACAGAAACACAAAATAGTAGGGGTTGAAAGGGACCTCTGGGGGTCGTCTTGTCCAACTCCCCTGCTAAAGCAGGTCCGCTTAGACCAGGTTGCCCAGGAATAAATCCACATGGGTTTTGAAAGTTCCCCAAAGAAGGAGACATCACAACCTCTCTGGGCAGTCTGTTCCAGTGCTCTATCACCCTCAAAGTAAGGAGGTTTCTCCTTAAATTTGGGTGGGACTTCCTGTGTTCTAGTTTGTGCCCATTGCCCCTTGGCCTATCACTGGGCACCACTGAAATGAGACTGGCCCCTCCATCCTCTTGACAACTGCTCCTTAGATATTTATAAATGGTCATGTTTTTTTATAATTGTTCATGTTTAACAATACAGCTATTAATATTAAAAACAGACAACTTTTTCAATTATTAGCTAAAAACTCTTGAGGTGTTTCTTCTAGATTTTTAAAACCTTTTCAGTCAGTAACAATAAGTTAAGTTTCTGGAAATCTGAGGAGGTTCCTCCAAACATCCTTAATGGTTCCAGGGATAAAGAATAAAACCGGAAAAATCAGATAAACAAAAATTCATCTTGACTTTCTCCAAAACTTGATCACTATACTTTTTTTTTTTCTTTTCTTTTCCTCAGAACTTGAAGAATCCAGACAAAAATGTCCACCTTGCTGGTATAAGCTTGCCCACACTTACTTAATTTGGAATTGTTGTGAGCCCTGGTTAAAAATAAAGAATGTAGTTGAATTTATTGTAATGGATCCACTTGTTGATCTGGCTGTCACTATTTGCATAATTTTAAACACACTGTTCATGGCCATGGAACATTATCCAATGACTGACAATTTCAGTAATGTGCTTAAAATAGGAAATCAGGTAAGTCCATCAAACTATATAGCTTGATACTGTTGGAACCTGGTTTCTCTCTGAAATAAAATTACTTCTGTTATTTTTCTTATCATCCTATAAAATGAATATTAATGGTTTAATTGTACTAAAAGTAGTCTAAAAATACAATCTGAGATATTTTGTATATATAAGAGGTTGATTTCTGTATTAAAGTTTATTCAAACAGAGTTTTCAACAAGAAGAGTTTGAATGATGTGAAACTAAAAGAAATCTGACTTGGTTTTCTTTAGTATCACACACAAAAAAGTAGGAGCCAAATTAGAACCTTTCTGCTGTAAGTATCATTGATAGCACAAAAAGAACTGGCTGTCATTTTGGATTGTTATTTTTCACTGGGTTTTTTTTTTCATTATTTTTGTATTTCCACGAATAATGTTGCTTTGATTGGTTCATAACAATTTGGAAGGCAAAGAATGTGTGCTGTATTCCTGAGTGTGTGTTGATACGATTGGGTTTTGTACCTTAGTGGACACAGTCTGTAAGCTGACTTTGGATTGTTTTATTGATTTGGTTTATAATGGCAATAATACAGATAATGTTATCTGCTATACTTCTTAACCTGTGCTTACTGTAAGTGGTAATTCTGGTGGCTATAATGTAGCAAAATAATAAAATAATTTGGTTATTAAAATATGTTACGTTTTAGTACACCTTGGGAACATATCCAGTATTAAGTCCAGAGTTGTTAATGTATCAACATTTAAATTATATGTTGATATTTGTAACCAATTCAGATGCAGTTCGATGTTTGCACCTTAACCTGGAGTCAGAGATCTTTATCTGTGGAAGATAATCATGTCATGTTACTTTTTAAAATAGATTCAGGATGTAGAAAGGGATGATGAGTAGGTGAGGATCAATAACTGTTGCAGAAGGTTGTCTTGTGATCATGACTTTGTGTCTTACCCAGGAAAAAAAAAAAAAAAAAACAACATTTTTTCCTTTTATATGTAATGAAGTACCTTAAAATGAATCTGATTTTTGACCTGTTTAAGTGTTCCTTTGTGCTGATAAGAATGTGTTTACTCCCAGTTAGCTAAAATGCCACTGTAATACAGGTCTAGTTTCAGCAATTGATATTTTGCTTTTTGAACTGTGTAGCGCTGTACAATGAATTTATTTCAGAGGCATTGATTGCCTTCTGCTTCAGAGGCAGAAAGGAGCTTGACTTCAAACATGAGCGTCAGCATAATTGGCCATTTTTTGGCAGCTATGAAGAGAAGATATGCTTATTGTATCTATGTGTTCTTACAAAGGCTTCATTTAGTACCATGTCACTCTCCAATTTATGACCAATTCATATTTTTCCACATACCTTTGTTAAACAGCATCCATTTTGGCAAAAGCAACTGTTACTACCTTTTTGAGGAAAGTTAATTAAATTAGGTGGATGGCAGATATAAGGAGCAAACATGAGGCCTGTTAGGAATAGTTTAATCTTCATTAGTTACTACATGCACCTGAGGTTTAATGAAATTACAAGATTTACACTACAGCTAATTTTGATGTTGCCACTTACATTCTCTGTGAGGGTCAGCTTGCCGCAATTTCCCCTGCTGACATCCTGCTGTAAGAGGGTTTTTACTTCTTAAGTTGTTCTTTATCTACTGGTTCAACTTACTCGTACTCATATATGAAGTAACAATAAATGTTGTTCCTTCAGGTTTTTACTGGAATTTTTGCAGCAGAAATGGTTCTCAAGATAATTGCCATGCATCCGTTTTATTATTTCCAAGTTGGCTGGAATATATTCGATAGTTTTATAGTTCTTCTTAGTTTGGTGGAGCTTTTTCTGTCAAATGTGGATGGATTATCCGTTCTCCGATCATTCAGATTGGTAAATAAATCAGTGTTAATAATATATCTGCATTAGATATGCATCATATATTAACTGCACTTATGTAAAAAAAAATATTTTTCATTTATTTATTATTATTTACATAAGACACTTTTTTTTGTATTCTTATGGGGATTTTTTTGCTAAGTGCCACAGGATATCTGTGCAAGCATGTTTGATAAAATTATTTGTTATCACTGAATAGTGTGTCCCATTTTATGGTTCAGAAGCAGCTATA
>NW_008589292.1:21139-24222 GCF_000691845.1 Merops nubicus
AGCTGTAATTTTGTTGTAATTGTTTTAATATGGATGAGTAAAGCACAGTGAAGTGCACAATTTTAGTGCATAGTGAGAGTTATTAATAAAACATTTGTAGTCTTCTGTCTAGTTCTATATCTGGAAATTGCAAAAAGACTAGAAATATTCTAGGGGAAAATAAAATTAATAATTTTTTTAAAAAAAAGTAATGGGGTTATTTTTTTATTTTCTCATTGGCAAAAGAGGAGTGCTTTATTTTATTAGAAAAATATTTTTACTTTAAAAATGAGACATGAACTGAGACATTGTTTCTCTATGGTCTCTTTCTGTTTTGCGTTTCCATTTTCCTTTCATCTGAAAACAAAAAATACTTATGCTTTTTATTCTGGTGGAGTTATATGCAAGAAAGAATATGAATTATACTTTTTCCACTTGAAAAGTTGAAATGTTTGACTTATGGGTTGTGCTTGGCTTTTATTTCCACACTGTCCGTCTCTTTGATCTTTTTTAAATTTGTTGAAGGCAATATTCTTTTGGAAGAATCATAGAATCATAGAATCCTTTAGGTTGGAAGGGACCTTCAAGATCATCAAGTCCAACCATTGAGCCATTAGGGCTCTAATGTCCTCTGCTAAAACAGATCAGAATCTGTCAGGGTTGGAAGGGACCACAAGGATCCCCCAGTTCCAACACCTCTGCCATGAGCTAGATCAGCCGCCCCGGGGCTCCATCCAGCCTGGCCTTAAAGACCCCCAGGGATGGGGCCTCAACCACCTCCCTGGGCAACCCATTCCAGGGTCTCACCACTCTCATGGGGAAGAACTTTTTCCTCATGTCCAGCCTGAATCTGCCCACTTCCAGCTTTGCCCCGTTCCCCCTAGTCCTGTCGTTACTCGATATCCTAAAAAATGCCTCCCCAGATTTCTTGTAGGCCCCCCTAAGATACTGGAAGGCCACAATAAGGTCACCTTGGAGCCTTCTCTTCTCCAGACTGAACACCATTCTTCAAGGATTTTAGAGTCCTTTGTTTTCCTTCAGTAGAATCCTGTTGAACTTTATTGGTCTTTGTGCTGTTTCTTTTATGTAAAAAAGAATATAGGTATGCTATGAAAAAAATAAAATAAAAAAAAAGGCAAAGTCAAAAATTTATTAAGCTTTAAAAGTGTAGATTTTATAAAATTTTATAAATCTGTTCCTGTGTAAGCTATGGTTGTTGGAATCATGTTGAAGTTTCTTCATTTTGTTATTGCTGAGATTCACTAGTTCATAATCTGTTGTTTATTTCTATAGCATTTTTTTTTTGTACCTACTGCAAATAATGTCTGTGTGTTTTTGTTTTTCAGTTACGAGTTTTCAAACTGGCAAAATCTTGGCCAACTCTAAATATGCTGATAAAAATTATTGGCAACTCAGTGGGGGCTTTGGGAAATCTGACCCTGGTGCTGGACATCATTGTGTTCATTTTCGCTGTGGTTGGGATGCAGCTGTTTGGGAAAAGCTACAAGGAATGTGTCTGCAAGATCTCCAGTGACTGTGAACTTCCACGCTGGCACATGCATGACTTCTTCCACTCTTTCTTGATTGTGTTCCGAGTGCTGTGTGGAGAATGGATAGAAACAATGTGGGACTGCATGGAGGTTGCAGGCCAAGCCATGTGCCTTACTGTCTTCATGATGGTCATGGTGATTGGAAACCTAGTGGTATGTAGCCAAAATAATTTGAGAATAAGAAACAGTAATGACATTTTTAAGCATTATTAAATATGTTATTTAAATACATTTTTAATTATTTTGGATTTGTTTACAAGTATGGGTTCTGAAATAGAGTTTTGTGTTTGTTAGCTTTCTGATCCTATATCAAATTCTCAGGTTAGAGGATGGCCCCCCTTAGGGGTCTGGTGTGCAATTCAGAGGATATGGGTGAGAGGGAGAAGGATCAGGTTTTTGTGGACTACTCCTGGTTACCTGGAGAGAGAGAGAGAGAGAAGAGCAAAGGTACCCCAAGTATTACACTCTCAGGATGAGAGTTTGCTGTTCAGAAGAGGAGATAGCAGCACCTTTTCTCCCTAACTTGTTGAGGTGCCACTTCCAATCATACACAGTCAGTTGGTGTTTTTTGTTTTGTTTTGTTTTTTTTTCAGTCTTTCTGCTCTTTCCTATCTAAAAGACTGCTTTAATATTCCAGAAATCTGTTCCTAGGCCATTTTGAGCCCTGCTTGCTCCACAGCCAACTTTTTACAAAAATAGGGTAAGGAAAGCTGAACGGGAAGGCAGCAGTTCTGAAGAAAAAAACGGATTCCAATAAGTCATGTTTTCTTCAACTTTATGTTTTCTGTTTCTTACATGCTTTTTACAAATGCTTTCAAAGCGGTCTGTGTTATATCTTCATATTTTTGTCTTTCAGAGGAAAGCATCAAATCTGTACCAGTTTGTACATTATGCTGTATAAATATGTCTTTTAAAATATCTTTTTATTTATTAACTCACCAGTATTTGAGGCCTTTATTACTATGGCTTTAGCTCTGCTTTTCTCATTATCTACTGAGTTTTCCTCTATTATTGTACAACTTTTCTTTAAGCAACTGTCAGTAGCAAAAGAGATTTTAAATTAGTCACCTCGGAGGCATTCTTTAGGAATAAAATTTCTAACAATAGGAATAAGCTAGGTATCTTAAAAACAGTCATGTATTACTACTAGTAGCACAGCCACTTGCTCCAGGATTATCTGTCTTATAATGAAGAGAACTGTGAAATTAGTTGACCAAACAAAAACAACCTTCTCAAACAGTTTTCTAAATCAAAAGATAGAACTTTGTGGGAGTAGACAGTCCTTGCTGTATGTTCAGGGCTCTGTTATCCAGTTGTCTTTCTGTGTTCCCAACACATAGTTTTACCCTGTTGTCTTCAAAGCTGCATAAAAGAGCTGATGTGAAGGCTCTAAGAGATGGTACTGTGCTCCTTTGGCTATCTTAGTACCATTTGAACTCCCAGTAAACCCTGGGCTCATGTAGCTGATATCTGTTCTATGTTTTGTCTTGTTATGGAAGAGAATGACTTGGACGTGAGGAGGTGGGATGTTGTCCCGGTTAGAGGGAAGAATTG
>NW_008589293.1:0-1319 GCF_000691845.1 Merops nubicus
CTCTGCTCACCACAACAGCTATTGGAGCAGTTGAACCCAAATGAGGCTTCACCTCCTAAAGAGGTCGATACATCTGTAAGCGATCAACCCCAGTCCAGTATAGGTTCAGCTAGTAGTGAAGGGATGCAAATGCCTGCTCCTCTGCTGGAATGGCCAGCATCTATTCAGCCGTAACAGCAGGCCCCTGCTCAGTCACAACAGCAGGTTCCTGTGCAGTCGAGACCACAAACTCGTGCTGAAACAAGGTGACAGGTGCAAATTGAAGTATTGCCTCTGTCCCTAGATGACTCAGGGGAGGAAAAAGTCAAATTGGAGGAGGTGCAGCATAAACAGGTACGTCCAGTCAGGACAACTGTTTATGTACACAAAGAGGGTGCCGCCCAGCCAGACAGGGAAACTAAGGACCGACCATATCTCTAGAACTGGAGAAAATAAAAATGAATATAGCAGAGTTTTGACTGAAACTGAAGCGGACTATGTGATAAGGGTCTCCCTTAGTGGGGGGGACAATATTTATTTGACTGAGACGGAATCTACGAGATGTTGGGAACCCGGAATTATTTTAACACCTGGGAACCTGGATCACCCCTGGTCTCTGACTCAGCGAGCAGCTTATTGTGTGGGTAAGATGGACCCCTTTTGTAGGGGGAACAGACTACTCTGAAAGCGGAATGCACTGGGGTTACCCAGAACCTTGCACTGGGGTTACACAGAACATTCACAAAGCTGCTGTATTGCAGATGATTCACAATCATGAATTAATAAGAGACCAGAATAGTCCTATGTCTCTTTGGGTAGACTCAAAGAGTTTGGGCCCGTTAATAAGAGGACTTTCTCAGTTGATTAAAGCTAAGGCCATGCAACTTCAAGACCATATCCAGAGTGCAGATATTCGACTGACGTGGGCCGAATTGGCAAGAGAACTGTTGATTTTCAGCGAGGAGTGTAGTGAATATGAAAATTTTAGTGGGTCTTCTGGGACCAGGCAAATCAAGAGACTTTCTGCACAACAAGAGAACTCATGGTGTGATGGTTCCGAGGCAAACAGATTTTGACAGACCAATAGTTGGGAGAACAACAGACCAAACCGTCCGCCTGGGAATCAACGCTCCCAGAAACAATCTACTCCATCCTTGTTGTTCTCTGGTAGAGGACCATTCACCAGGCTAAAGAAGGAAACCAGGTGTATGGGTGTCCTAGAATATTTATTGACTAATTACTATGAACAACATCTCTTAGAGAAATTGGTAAGAGCCTGGCGAGAGAAATTGGGGAATAACCAGTCTGAAAGGCTGAAATGCTGAGGTTTGAACCCTGAG
>NW_008589294.1:0-2568 GCF_000691845.1 Merops nubicus
TGGCCGGGGTCAGGGACCAGTGAAGGGGGCGGGAGGACGAGCTGAGAACGGCGAGCTGGGGACGAGGGATGACTTGGGGACGAGGGACGACTTGGGGACACGCAGCGGGGGGGCGAGCTGCGGTAGGTGTTGGGAGTTAAACGATGAACCCAGGGACGAGGGATGAGCTGAGGGACAGGTTGGGAGTCAAGGGATGAGCCGGGGACAAGGAACGAGCTGAGGGATGAGTTGGGGATTAAACAATGAGCTGAGAGACAGGAGACAGGCTGAGGGATGAGCTGGGGTTTGAGGACAACCTGAGGGGGACAGGAGGAGCTGAAGAACGTTGGAAGAGATGAGGGATGCCAGGGAACAATCTGTGAGTCAAGGGACAAGTTAGGGGACAACAAGCTGGCGGTGATGAGAGTGCAGATGAGCTGGGCAGCCAGAGCTGTAGGTGGGACATGGAGCAGCACAAAAACGCCAAGGGTGAAGGCTGGGGTCATGGAGATGGAGGCAGGAGACCCTCCATTACCCCCTGCTCCCCATCTGTCCATCCCACTGAGGTTTCATTCAGACTCTGCAGCACAGGAGGCAGCTGCGGTTCCTTTCTTGGCTCCCTGCTGGTTTGGGCCCTCTCTTCTCTCAAGGATCACCTTGGCCGACGCTTGATCCCTGGGCACTTCCCTGGAAACCGGAGCAGTTCTCTGGCTGACAGAGCAGCTGTGCAATGCCCAGCCCCGGGGACAGCGCTGTGGGAGATGTGCCTGGATCAGGGCCCCAGCACAAAGCACCGTCTGCCCCACATATCGCAGTGGTAGCAGGACCTAATTCTCCTGTTATCATCTTTTATTGCACTCAGTTAGATATTACCACCCGTTACCGTCGCTCCTGGGTACTCCCTTCCCTGTGTGTCACTGGCTTTGCTCCGTTTGACTGACTTGGCTTTGCTCCTTACATCTTCAGCTGCTTTTGCCTTCCCTGGGGGTAGCCTCCAGTTCTGGTTGTGAGAGAAGTTAGAAGAATGCTGTGAAATAAAACCTAAAGAAGTCCACTGAGATTCTTAAATAAGCAGGGAAAATTTCATGAAGGAGATTCAGTGTTAACGGGAGCCATGGAAGTGAGGGAAGCCAAAAAAGTCTCGTGCCACCTGCTCCCATTTGTGCTCCAGTTCAGTCACTGCCAGGGATAGTGGGTGGCCCCTTCCTCAGGCTGGTAGCTGGGTGTCTCACACCCCCGGCAGAGGCTCTGACATGGGGACTGCGCTGCCTTTCCTCGCTTCTCTTACGTTCTTGATCTAATTGTAACAATGGAGCAGGTGAAAATCAGCCTCCTTCCACCTGGGCCCAACAGTCTCTTTTAGAATGGTTTCTGGTGTCTGGAGACAGCTCTGCCCTACTGTACTTAAACAAGAGCTAAAATAAATATCATCCTTTTAAAATGTAGCATAGAAACATCATTTACATTTAAACAATTTAAAACCAAAGGTAAAAATCCCACGTGTAGTACAAAGCCTGTTAATGCAAATAGTCAGTCATGCATCGCACACCTCAATCACACTTGTATCAGTGTCATTTGTGTCCTAATAAAATCCTATAATCTTTTGCATGCCAATTAAACAAGGCAGATAGCTAAGTCTCGCTGCTTCTTTGGGTAATTACCGGCTAGTGGGGAGTCGGACAGTTCTCTGCTGTGGCTTCTGCTGGACTGTGGACTTCCAATGGTGTATTTTTTTCTCCTGTTTCTTTAAGGAACAGTGCTATATTTTTTTTACACGGGTGGTATTTTAAAGCTATAACCCAAATCCAGGGGATGGTTGTAATGAAAGATCTGGAGCTTAGATACACCCAGTTAAACAATGGATTTAACTTAACAACTGAATTTGCTGTACCAATATTTTAAGATTCGTTTTCTAGAAAACAGCATTTAGACGGAGTTCAATAACCTATTTTTACATTTTGTGAGCCTATCCTTTAATTTCCAAGGTTATTTCTATGTTGCTTATAAGTACATCATAAGGGTATGTAATTAAAAGAGAGAAACTGGGGAAATTTTAACAGCTTCTCTTGATAGTGCTCATTTCAGTTCCTTTGTGCTTTAGGTCTTCCATCATTAATATGCATTTCTAGTTCCCTCTTTTTCCCATGCATTTCCAAATTTGCTGACCAACAAGGACAGTGGAAATTGCCTGTAAAGTATCTCTCTTTATTTCCTGTCAGCAGGGTCATCAAGATTCTCATCCCGCTTAAGTGTTTATATACAGGAGTTTAACACCACTCTGAATTAAAACCTAAGGTACCTTCTGAAGAAAGTTGTGAATACAACTTTTTTTCCCCAAGTAACTCCACAAACTCAGCAGCACTATGATTACCCATAGTTATTCCCACTTTTGTATATACGTATATTTTTGCTGAAAGACAAAGCAGAAAGGTCATCCAAAGGAATTAACAAAAATCAAACAGTCCTCATGTGAAGGAATGCCTCTATTTGAAGCAACATCTCTGAATCAATTGAGCCTTTCCTTCCACCAAGGCAATTTCACATTTTCAATAGAAAGGAAACCTACAGTGATTCCCCCCCCCCCCCCCC
>NW_008589294.1:2599-11612 GCF_000691845.1 Merops nubicus
TGGCTTTCTGCACAATGATATTCATCACGTTATAACTCTAGGAGAATGATAATGGATCAGGGGGAATAAAAACAGATGGATGTTAAAACAGACAATTCCCTTCCACAAACCTGGGAGCTCTCCACTGCTGCCTAGTCCGTTCATTCAGTTCATAATTGTATTAGACATTCCAACAATAGAGAGGCCTTCTTCATTAATCCTGAATTTACTGAAAAGAAGCTTTGCAGACTATAGCTCTTTTGGTGCTTAGACAACACTAGGCAAAATTTACCACAGGCTTAAATATATAAAACTCAGCTAGATAGAAACTAGCACAAAAATTTCCAACAGAAGGAAGAGAGATGAGCCAGTAAGACAGGGGCGGAGGACAACCTAGCAGCAGCACTGCAGGTGGACAGGAGATACTCAAGGACCTTCACAACAGAGCTGCAGCATAGGTGATAACAAGAAAATTTACAGCAAGTTTCCTCTTGCTAGAGTGCAGGGATAGCTGAATTTATCAATACTAGGCCTGCATTTGATCTGGATTTTCCCTCCCCAGCCTACAGGCAGCCACCCAAGCCACTGAATGCCAATCCCTGCCATGTGATGGGGCACAACCTTTTTGTAACCCTGGTCTGCATCAGGTGACTGGGGCTAAGCAATACAGATCAAGTCTCTTTCCAGCTGTCCTGTGAGTCAGGCCTTGATTACAATATTGACATTAACATTTTAATCACACGCATGCTGCTGCAGATTTGAATGACCAACTTGCTATGCCTTTGCTTTTTGAGGATCAGAAATTAGACCCTTGTTCATAGCTTGAGTAAGTACAGCATCAGAACAGCCACTACCATAGCAGTAAACATGGCATTGCCCTCGCCACGAGCCTGCCCCTGGACATTAACCTTGCTAGCACTGGAACACCTCACTGGAACGGGGACTTTGTTCTCAATTACTCTATTCCTGTGTCTGGGGCAGGGCTGGAAGTTATGAAAAGAGAAGAAAGGCGGTGCTTTTGTATTCTCTGTAGCCTGAGGCAATGTGAAAATCTACCCAGTCCCTGTCTAACTATCATTTTCAGATTCCCAAGGACTTTAATCAGAGCAGAGTAATCCAGAGACATTTCCTTCATCCTGTGGAGCTGGAAGCAGGGCTGCTGTTACACTTTACCTGCCCTGTACCATTGGAACGAGGTGAAGAAACTTCACTGCAATCGAGAATCGGGCCCCAAATCTGTGTAGATCTTCTCACACCAAACATGCTCCACGATCTGTTGCAAACACTGCAAGCTCAGTCTGTGAGGCCTCGCTCTGTTAAAGACTATCATGTCCAAGGCAGAAGGACAACTAAAAGGTCAGAATAAATAAACTGAATACAAAATTGCTTAAGGCAATAAAAAGCGACCACAGGCTTTCATTGCAATTCTGACATGCACCAGGACACACTTCAAGATGTTAAGTAAGCTGGGTTTTGTGTCGCTGGGCTTAGCAGTTCTCTGTTGTCTCTTCCTCTCCTACCCCAATACTTTGCTAAATTGATCAGGCCTTAACTGCTTGGTAACCCTTCCACAAACATGGGCTGCCTTTATCACTTACTTCATCATGGTCATTTGCACTGAAAATACATAATCACTGTCAGAGTACCAAGAATCATTACGAATAATTAGTTACTTCCAATATGGCAAGTCAGTCTCATAAATCTTGTATATTTGGCTTTGGTTTTGGAAAGAGATTCCTTAATGGCTACACTTGTGAGACTCTGTTAATTGATATAAAATTGTATTCAAAATTAAATTTGTTTTAACAGATCTAAATCACCCCAATAAATCAGCTTCAGCCTATCTGCTTGAGGGTTCAAGTATGCTTTTTTTTTTTTTTTGCCTTTGCAAGAAAACGTGTGCTTGCAATCAATATGTAGAGGGCTGGATCTGACCCTCCCCTCATTTACTAACCGCTTCCATATGCTGGCATCAGGGGGACTGGCTGGCCTGAGAAGGCATAAAGGAAGGCATAGGGGGCACTAGGTGTTTTTGGGAGGCAGGGGTGAGGGCCACAGCACAGCTGGGGCTTTAGCAGGTCTTAGCTGGCAGCCTCAGCTATGAAGCAGTCAGGAACTGCTTGTCTCTGTTCTAAGTGGGCAAAGGAGGGGAGGGAATTTTAATATGAAAAAGAAGCCATTCAAATTTATCTGTTATTATCAAATATTGATGGTTATGTTTTTATGGTTAATAGTAGTGTAGATGGTAGCTTTTATGATGCTATTTCAGTCTTCAGAGAAACCATCTTTTTTTTTTATCTGATACTATGGGTGAGAGAAGGTGTTGGTTAATAGTGGCTTCATTTTACTTGACCATACATACTTTATTTAGCTCCTGAAATTGTTTCAGGACAGGATGTTGTTATATTTGTCTTTACTGGGGACAAAGGGAAACAACTGGGGAGATGGAGATACAGAGACAAAACCCCAGTATTCCTCTCCCATAACTTCTTGTGTAGGCTGTTTTCCTCACCTGTGCAGTGGTGAGCACAAAGACTTCCTGAGATCCTGTGTGGCAAAAATCTGTTGGAAGAATTCCCCACTTGCATCCTGTCTGCTGTTACAGTCTGTTATCTTAAATCTCTCCTTATTTTTTTTTTTCTCCTCCAGAGATTCTTTCTTGCCTACTTCATCTCAGTAAAACTTTCCCCACCCTTCTCCCTAAGTTGTTGCCTGTATTGTTGCCTGTCTGATCTCCCTCAGGTTCTAGCAGTCAAACTTGTTCCATGTGGGCAGGCTCCAACTCCTGCTCGCAGCCTTAGGAAGTTTGATGCTCTCTACCCGGGGATTTGCATGCTCGTGGGTCAGATTTCAGGAGGCTCTAAGCCTTCCAGGGCATGTGCTGCCTCTTGCTTCATGTGTGTCAAGTCTGGAAACTGCTGTGGCTGTTGTCAGGCCCTGCAGCATAGTCATCGGTAGCTAGTATTCCGTCTTGCTTGACTAGGTATGCTTAAATCCTGTTGGGCTCAGTGATCTATTTAATGATTCTTTTACGTGCTTTTAGAATGTTGCTAGTGTGTAGCCACCTCCTTCAGTGTTCAATGCGTTGTGTAGTACATGGTGTTTAGGGGTGAGTAAAGGTGAAAGTCTTCTCAATTAGCTCTATCAGTTGTAACCATTGCAACTGTTGTAGATTTTCTTTGGATAGAAATTGATTCTGTTTCCAGGTGTGTTGTGGCTTGTGCTTGTTTGACATTTGTTAAAGTAATACATTTCATTTTAATCTTTTGGTGTATATTATTAATCAGCTGGTAGTTGAAAGAAAAAAAAAACTCTTAGAGAAAAAAAAAAAATCAAACAAAAAATCCCACCACCCACCCACCTTGGGAAACTTGAAAATTAAGACCGTAAATATGTTTTCTGTCATAAGCCTGGAAACTGGGGGGGAAGCTAGTAAAAACTAACTTGGAGAAGATATATTTGGCAACCTGCAACTTCCAGAGCTCTCCTAATAAAGGCTGGCAGGGTGTGCAAATGTAACTTAGCACATGGTCAGCTACTTATGATAAACATGTGCTAAAACATTTCTGCAGTATTTCCTCCATTAATATTTTGTCTCTTTATAGCTACCATCAGGAAGATGTGTCATCTTAATTACAGTATCTAGGAGCCAGGAGTTTACTGGCATCTCTGTGACTTGCTAAAAGAGGCTTCTCTGCAGCTGGGGATTTTAGCTCTCTGTACCAGCAGCAGGCTACACACGAATGTAGCCTGGCAAAATTACTGTGTTACATAATTTATACTGGGTCAAGTTACCCTTCGTGGAAAGTAGGTGAGCTGGACAAGTGTTAAACAGGGCTTCACCCGCACTATTTTCAGTGGCTATAATGGGGAATTATCCCCAGAATGGACAAGGCTTAACAAGTAGCTGCATAATTTTATGTCCTGATGTTTTTTTGGGTGGTCAGAACAACCTTGCACATGTTGAATCAGAAGTGGATTTGAGGATATTTAGGAGGATGTAACAGTTAAAATGTTGGCTTGACTGCCTGCAATCATTTTGCAAAGAGAAAGGTAGAACCAGAAGGTAAAAAAAAGGAAAAAAGGAAAGACTGAAATGGATCACTTGCTGTTAGAGTGAGTGTGTAATAAAGACTGAATTACTTTTAACACAGAGGAATGTTTTTTGCATGCACCTCATAGTATTGCTAATCTTTTGTTGTTCTTCATCTGATTCACTGATTTAATTTCACTTCTGCAAAGGAAGCAAGGAGTCTTAATTTATGAGGGGACTGTGAGAGCCTTTGGAAAGAGGTGTATTGAATTTCAGAAAGCATTTTACAAGAAGGTGGCCCGCCACAATCTTGTGCTATAGGACTTCCTTTGGAAGCATATATTTCTTCCCCATAAGTCTTTTGAGCAGTTTTATACCACACATGTTTCAAGAGAATTAAATCAATAACAATCCGTACCTTTCTAACCTGAAATGCAAGCTCTGCACAGCAGGAGATCAAGCTATGCAATTAACTGTTGTCCTTTCAAAGGAATTCTGACAGATATTTATAGTTTACTGTTTGCCATTTTCCTACCATTGGAATATAACAGTACAACTGAATGCAGCTGACTGGAACTATGAAATAATTATAGTAATAACTATTTCCTTCTCTACTGGGGAAAACTTGTAAAGTGCTGAATGTGGGAACTGCTGATGTTCTTACCCCTCAGAATTCAGTCCTTACCTTCAGTTAGTTTATCATGCATCCCCAGGTAAGTCACCCAAGAGAGAATTTCCCTTTTCTGTTACATTCAGCTTTTTCTGATTTCATGTTCTAAATCTCATGTCCAACTTGACATTGAATGAATCAATGCTGTACAAATAACTTCATTTTTTAAAGCTTTCTAGATTTGGGCACGTTCAGCTTATGAAGTAGAAAGACTTCTCTGTGGTAAAATAAGTCATATCTTTGTGTGGGTGCTTGGAACAGTCTGTTAAGAAGAAACTATGCAATATTACCAGAAGTGAATAGGTTGGCATTTGACTGCTAGGCACTTTGCAAATTTTAAGATAAAGGCACTTATTTTATACCCTGAGCTGTCACTGTAACTTATGTGCTCATGCTGGTGACTTAGTAGCATGACAGGACATTGTTACTAAGCTAATTAATTTTAAGCAATCTTTCCTGACAATATGCTCAGGAATGGCATTCCTTTGCTGCACATTTATGAGACATAGACACATCAGGAAAATGGTAATGCTGAATCTCTTGCTAGCTCAGTGTGAGTCTCTTATCAGAGGATATATGCTGTGTTGGCCACTTTAAATGCCTCTTTTACCAATAGTAATATGCTCAGCTACTTTTCTTTATGGCTGTAAACCAGTGGAGGTACCCTCTAAGTTCCACCTACCTCTTAGTTTTGCCACTTGCTTCATCAAGTGGGTTGAAGGTCTGCAGATGGCTTACGAGGACCCAGCAAGCTGCAGTGTAGTGTCAGATACAGCTATTGCTTGGCTGAGGTACTTTGGAGAGCAATACCATAGGGGGTTGTGGTGCATTTAAAAAAAAAAATGTCATTAAGGCCAGGGTAAGCTAAATATAACTGGAAATGTCTCTTCAAAACAAAGTATTGGAATTATTTTCTGAACAATGTTTGCCAAGGGATGGAAAAGATGCCTGGGTGCTCTCCACCTTTACCTATATGGACTAGGCATTAAGTTAAATCCTTTCTCCAATAAGAAAAGACTGAGAACAGGGAAGAGGAATTATTCTTGTTTTATTCTCACAGGTGGCCCAGGCTGCTTGTGAGTAATGCTGTGTTGTGTGGCTGCCTCAGAGTGATGGCTGTGAGTCATTCCCAGGCAACAGTGTTGTTCTGGAGTCCCCCCAACTTGTATTGAGACTGAGTGGATAAGTGGTGGTACTGTAGCAGAGGAAAAAATCCAACAACAAGCTTCTCCTAAGTTTACATTTCCTGGGAGTGTTGTCAGAGTCTAGTCCATTAGAAGGAAAGAAGTTAAGGAGCTGAAGAATGTCTTCTAAATTAACCAGGTCTGCAAACTCCCAATAACTTTTTTTTTTCCCATTTGAGGCTCTTATCCAGAATACAGCTCTTTGACTCTTAGACCCACTGATGCTGGTAAAGCACCAGTTTGCAACCTAGCTTGTGTGGCTCAGCTGCTGGAAGTTTAAGTGCATAAAGAGAGGAAGATAGGAAGAGGAAGCACAGTGAGCTGGTGTATGCCTAAGGATCAATACTATAGCTGAGAATTGTCCTGAGAGGTCTGCAACAAACAGTACATTATTTATGTGCTCTTCTCACATTTCCCTGTGTGTTATGTAAATACTTATCCAGGTGAAATTTGACTTAGCCATGTGTAGTTTTGGCAAAATCCAAGCAGAATTCAGTTGCTAAGTGGTCTTCTAGGGGGACCCTAAGGTTTTCTAATACTTGCATTGGTTTAAGGCAGAGTGTCTGCATAGGCTCATAACTGACTGTTGGAATCTTGAGAGCTGGTGCTCTGTTGTTCCCAAGCCTTGCACTCCCCTTTGCTTACAACAGGAATGGGAAAATATCAGGTCCTACTCAGCTATTGCCCTTTGACCACAACTGGTATTACTCATTCAGATAAGCAGCAGCAGCGTTTTATTCCATTCATTCACCATTTTGCTAACTTTGCATCCTCTCCCCATATCCTTGAGCTTTTCTTTGTTTAGGAGTCTTCTAGTGTGTTTTTATTCCAGTTCATCTGGGAGCAGGGCATATCTTTGGGAGTACTTCACAGTTTTCAATTTGTTTTCTGGTTCCAGGAGTCTAGTTTTGGTTGTTTGTATTTACTTACAGCGTCATTATATTTTTTCACCTAATGGTAGATCTGGAAAAAAAAGTGCCTTACTGACAGCTTTACTAAGCAAAGTCTATTGTTCCTACATGGTAAAAGCTACTGTGCACTACAAGGCTTTCTTAATGTGCATGGGTGTGCCTGCTGAGCAGGGCGGCTATTAGTTCTGTGCATGATGATGGTTTCTGTGATGAGCATGACTTTCTCTATTGGGAAATGAACTCTGAACACCTACTCATTTTTCATAGGCCAAATTACAGTGATCTTTCAGCTCTCTGAATTGCCTACATCTCAAAAAGAAAGTCCCTAGGACTCTTTAGAGAGATGCTAATGAAGTAGCTGGGCTGAGCAGCTACTCTGTAAGCAGGAACCACCTCTATGAATTCAGCCATTTGCTTTCTGCCCAGCAGACTTCTGATGCACTTGATGTTCTTCTGCATATACCCTCCCCCCTTCTTTTTTTTGACAATTGGGATTCAGATAGCTTTTGGTGCTTGTTGCTCAAGCTTCCTTAGCTGTGATTAGACCAAAGGAAGAGGATTTGAGGTCACTGAAATTTTTCCTAGAGTTCTGTGTCACTCTGAAAAGCTCAAAAGGCAACAGCTAAGAGAAAACAAATTTAAGGCAGCATTACTACTTTTTCCTGGGGGAAAGTGTTACAGTAGCATTGCTGCTAAGAAAGATAATACAAATTCAGACCTTGGAAACAAAGGAGCCTGACTCTCAAAGAATTTATTCCTGATGTTGGACTTGAGACACTTCCACACCTTTATCTTTGGATGATCATCACATTTTGTTTGTGCTTTCTAACCTAAGAGTTCCCCAGTGGTACTTATCAGCTCAAAGACCTGTGTGTAAGATCTTTTCCTTTCCTCCTCATGTAGTTCTGGTGTTGTTCCTGACTTAGTCTAGCAGAAAAAAAAGATGCTTAGTGGAGCTTTTGACTCTCAAAATAGCAAGACCAGGCCAGTAATAAACTCGTAATGGAGCAGTGCCCAGCAGATGGAGAGGACAGGACCCTTGATGAAATGGGAGCTGTGGGATCTGTCTCATCAAGCAACTGTCACAGCTGTCTTCCTCCTCTAGGATGGCCGTAGAGAATTCATGCCAGTGCATGAACTTCTTCCAGTGAATCAGGTGTGTGTCTATATAGAAAGATGACTTTAGTCTGTCTCTGAGTTTCCTAATGTTACATCACAGCATGTGTGTATACACAGCTGTCCTCTGTTGTCTTCAGAACCAGAAAAATCCCTTTTCTCCCAATGAAGAGCTCTTTATGTTCTGGGATTTGGACACTGTGCTCAAAACAAGGAGTTTTTAAAGGTTTTTTTCTAAGGCTTCCTTAAAGCCAAGCTTTCCAATGCAGTAGGACAGAAAGAATACAATTAGACAGTCAATTTGAGCTTCACAGCTATGCAGGTACTTAGAAGTGTAATCCTTCAGGTACTCTGATCTACAAGTCTGGCTGAAATCTTGCAGCCGTCAGCATGACATTACTCCCAGTCACATCAAGTATGTTGAATAGCTAATAGGTGTTTTGAAAGGAGGAGTTAAATTACCTTCCCAAAATTCACTTCAAGAATACAGGATCTGTCTGCAGCTTGGATGTCAAGGTGTGATTTCAGGCCACTTTGATAAATGACTAGCACTTGGGGGGGGTTTGTTTCTTTTTTCCTCTGAAAGCTGCCATTTTAACTTGCATTTAGCTAATGCTTAAACAATACTGTGTTCTTCTACAGCAAAGTGTGTTGGCAGATGATTAAGATCAGAAGAAAAATTAGTTGGTTTCTTTCTTTTTTCTTGGTAGATGTGGCTTTCAGTTCAGAGCAAAGGCAGACATTTGAATGTGTGTCATGAGAACGCTGTAGGATGAGTGTAGATCTTGCATCAACCCCGATTAACTTTGCTCATACATATAGCTCAAAGTAAACTGCCACATGGTCAGCAAAACAAACGTAACCATTCAGTCATCCTGAGCAGTGAAAAAGAGCATGTAATGGTCTGGATTCTTTGTGAGAGAGTACAAAGAATGTTCATAACATGTTTCTTCAAAGCAGAAAAGTCAGTGCCTGCTGGGTTCCAAATTCTTTGTTGAGACAAAGTTCCTCAGCTTTATCTGTGTCCCTGAAAAACAAATGGGGATAAAAGTACTCATGAAAAGGGTGATCCTTCAATAAGCTGAAGGAATATGGAAAAGCACCAGAGAAGGTACGTGTA
>NW_008589294.1:11643-24928 GCF_000691845.1 Merops nubicus
TGTAGGGATTTAGCTGTGCTGTTGCTGGCTGGGTTTGCTGCTGCATTATGCACAGTGCTCATGGGCCCAGACTTGGGTTCCAAGCACTGAGCAGCTTGTGTCCAAAAGTGCAAGTGTCCATTGTATGTCAGTCATTTGCTTGCCTCAGTTGTCTTTTTCCCTCCATTTGGATTGCCAGTTCCGCAGGGAGCTGCTACAGGGGACAGTGAGACTGAGTGCTGGAACTCATTTGTGAGTACTTGTTTTATGCTGTGTGAGAGCAGCAGGATAGAAGGTATAAATTACTATAAATTGCCAGTCTATGCAAAAAGGTGTTTGCATAAATTATTGGAGAGCCCACTTGAGCTTGTTGAGCAGTGCTCCCACCAGCATTAAGAGGTCACTTAACCCTCTGTGCAGCCCTGCTGTGGAGCTCAATCATGCATTGCAGAATTAAATGAGTTCCACCGTTTTTCTTCTGAGCGTTGCCCAGAACTGATGCAAAGTGACATCTGACAGCACAGGCAAAGCAGTGACAATGCTCTGAGACACTAATAATAGCTGTAGAGCTAGAGCAGTTTTCCCCTATCCTTATTTTTTATTAGATTCTCCCCCCTTTGGTGAGGAAATGTTGTCATCCCTGGCACCGTTTATCCTTGGAAACCACCTTTGAGCCATTTAATCGCAAGCCCGGCTGCACAGTGGAGTCAATGTGCTAGGAATGCTCTCATCATAATCTCTTTAAAGAACAGCTGATACCTCATTGAGAACTTTGAGGGGGAAAAAAAAAAAACAAACAAACAAAAAAACCAACAAACAAAACATAAAGCCAAACCAAAACAATCACAAACCATTCCTCTTGTCTGATCTTTGCCAGAAGTTAAGAGCAGTGAGGGGTGCTGGTGGGGGAGAGGCTGAATGGTCTCTGGAGCAGCATGGCAGCAAGCACCCCTGGAAAGGCAGGCTGCAAATTCTGTGCAGACTCTTCTCCCCCTCCATTTCCTTTGTTACTAAGGAGATTTGCATTGAAACAAGCTCTGCAGGAATCCTCAGGTTCCTAGCAAGGGAACCTTAGCATTTCTAATCCTTGATCATTAGTAAAGGAGAGAAGATATTAGAAAACCATTCCTGTGAGGGATCCTTGGGGCCAAATTACAGTGAAAAGGGAAAAACTGTAAGTAGCCCTCTAAACCTCAGTTGTGTGGTTGTGGTCAATTTGATGGAACCCAGAGGTAATCCAGGGTCAGCAGCAATGATGTGATTTATTCAGTTGGACAGAAGTAGATCAGTTGTGTTTTTGTTTTGAGTTCTGCTGCTGTAGTTTTGTTCCTTGCGCTGTTGCCTTGCCTGTTTCTGTAGAATGTTGCCCTACTGTACTGAAGTCAGCTGCAAGACTAAGAAGAGCAAGGAGGGCTCTGGGAGGCCTGGATTTATTTGGATAGTCAGGTATTTTTAACCATTGCTTCACTGATAGGGGAAAAAGAGTAGTGATTTTTTTTTTGAGTGCTGAATTTCCAGGAAGGAATAGGTGTCTAAGGAGAAACTTGAGGAAGAATTTAGGCACCTAAATCCAAAAGGATAATCCTCACTGCTCCTGCCTACCTCCATAAGCGGCTGAGTATCACCACCAAGAGGGTTCCTTAGGTACTTAAAGCTCTTCTCTGTACGTCTAGAATTATCCAAGTCTTGTTGATGCTGAACTGCTCAAATCTGATCTCTCTCCTAAGCCCTGTCAAGATTAACAAACCAGGCTTTCTCCTGACTGCCTCCTGAGAGGCCTTGCTGATAGCACAGACAGAGCATGCCTACAGCATGCCTCTTCACCAGCAAAATACAGAGACAGCTGCTATTTACATTCCAAAGCAGAGGAAGAGTCAGGGATATCCTGCTGCTATAAAAGAGCACTGAATATTAAAGGATAAGAGAGGAGCTGTTGCAGGAGCAATGGGCTTTTGCCCCATCTCCCGCATGCTCTTCCACTGCAGCAATCTCAGCAGCCTTTCAGAACCCCGATGATATTTCCTTTGCAGTGTCCTCAGCTTTCCAATCTCCCCTACATCCCTGCTGTCAATTCCCTCTGCCTTTGACACCTTTGTGCATATCTCTGTCTTGTTCCTGGTTTCTTCCTATGCTCCCTAGGTTTAGCCATGTCATGGCTTTTGCTTTCTCCCATATCCTCTGTTTGGCCTACTGCCGGGAGGGAAGCAGCTCATGGTGTGGGTCACTGGGAGCAGCATGTGTGTTGAGCAGTTGGGTATCATGTGTGTCAGTTGGAGAAGTTCTGTAAGAAAGTGGGTATTGGGTAATTTTTCCAGCACTGTCCACCTGGCAATGTACAGGCTTAAGTTTCTTTACAATTGAGTGGTCTAAAGTAATTTTGATGCAAAGCATAAATGGTCAAAATTTAATGCATGTGGTGGACAACATGGAAAATGCTTTGGGAATGGAACTGCTGGAGACTATTCAGTGTAAATGTGAATGGAAAGAAAGTCCAGAGAAGGGATAAATTGGTAGCTTCCTGTCCATTTCAAATCCCAGATCTTCTGCTAGTGTCTTAATAGGCATTCAGCAAGTTAACAACTTTATGTCCTCTTTCACATTGGCAGCACTTCTGGTGATACTCTTGTACAGCTCTATGGTTGCTGAGTTTTTCCAACCGTTACACATGGAGATTTTTCCCATGCTGATCATGGAGGTTCTTCTGACCTTAGAAGTATAGCACTTCTGGCCTCTGCAGTAGAAACCAGCCTTTCCATTTGCATCTGTCCTCAATTCCCAGGGCATTGTTATGATACAGACACTTTTTTTTTTGCTTCCAATGTATTATCTTCTTGTAGAAATAGCCCTCAGGAAATCAGTATCTGGTACCAGTTATTGTTCTTTAGCTGAAGTGGCTGAATCTCCTGCCTTACAGCAGTGAAGGTCTAGAATTCTTTTACCCCAGAGTGCATGGACACCATCAGGAAAGGCAGAAGCTTTTTGTGAGATGAGGGATATTGGCATGCTTCCCAGCACCTGTTGCTAGCACAGAAGTGTATGTTACAGGCTGGGCTCTACGATCCCCTAGTAAAGAAACACTATGAGGCTATTAAACACCCACTTTAAATTGCACCTTTGATCAAATTCCTAACCAAAGGCAGCATTGCTGTGTAGTTGCTGTGCATGCTTCGCAAATTACATCCCCAGATGTATGAGATCTTTGGAGACTAGAGGGAAGGGAATGTCATGCACACAACAGAGCTGGAAAAACTTTTCGTTATTGGTGTCCCATCAATTCCTATCTGATAATCTCTCCTTTTGAAGGTATGTGGAAAGACAAAAATAAGAACAAAGCAAAGCATAGAGATAGACTTGCCTTGGCCTGTCTTCTAGACTGTCTCTGGAGCTCTGCTTGCTTGCTATACTTGTCTTGCTCTGACCTCTCTCATCTTGCTATCGAGCTCACTTGCTGGTGTGAGAAGCTCCCCCTTCCTGCCTTTCCCCTCTTCCAACCCCTCCTCCTGTTTGTAGCAGCTTCCTTGTGCTTGTCTGCCTTATCCACTTTGTCTTATATCTTCAACAGAGATTAGAAATATCTTTTCTTCTGAGCCTCAAAGTTCTGAATTCCTCTATCTTCCTGCCACTGCTTATCTTGCTGCTGTATTTTTAAACTCTTAATACACTCTAGGATACTTGAATAAAGTAAGAGCGGTGTAGCAACCTTCTAAAATTCTCAGGAAAAGTGCCTTGTCAAAAGAAGAAAGTTCAAGGCATAAAAATATGTATCTATATTTTTTTAGGCATTGAATAGTGACAACAAATGATAGTGGAGTGTGATAACTGCACTAAACCCCTGTCTAAGATATCCACAGCTGCTTTCATGGTAAAATCCATTCTTTTCTGATCTATCATGTATTCTGTCACTTCTAGTTCAAGGCCTCTGTGGGACTGGGAGGCTTGCAGTAGCTAATTACAAGTAGCCTGGAAGGTGAGGGATTACTATTGGCACAGTCTCTACCTGCACAGCTGAGGTATCAGGCAGAATGAGGAAGCATGACTTGTAGCTGGTAGCAGAGTGGGGAAATGAACTCTGACTTCCTCATCCCAGCTAGCAGCAATGGTGGTGGGCCATCTTTCTGCTCCCCTGTGGTTTGCTCCAAACCATTTGGAAGCTGAGAGAAGGACTTTGCATTACCTCATGAATAGATTCTTATCTAGGTGCTCCAAACCACTATCAGTGAATCTCTTGAAGGCTTTGAGCTGAATGGAATGGCTCTGAAACACTACAGTTTTCAGAGCCAGGAGAAAAGTACCAGATATTTTTTGCTGTTGAACTGGGGAGGTTGGATTCAAATTGTCTTACAGGCTCCTTGAAAGTTTTAGCCTAATATCTTGGACTGGTAGCTTTGTAGTTTAGGAGGCTCTTACCGACTGCAGACACAGGTACCTTCTGGTTGCTCCGTTGTTTTACCTTGGAGGGTCTGACAGGCATTGCCGGGAGAGTAACGATTTCCTACTGCTGCCCACTTGGGAATGCTGGCTGCTGTATTCCAAACTAGAAGCTGTTTCTCTGTGGTTATTTGTCTTTCTCTTTGCTTTGCTTAATTATAATTGCCCTGAAGACAGCCTTAAGATGCATATCTAGCTTTTCAAACCATGCCCTTGTAGTCTTTGAAGTTCATGATCACTTTGCAGTCCCCATAAGTGTTTTCAGGAACTGTGGCGTTTTCTAGGGTTTGGGCTGTTAGCAGTGTGCCATACACTGGTTCCACTGGAGCTTGTTTACTAACTAGACTGTTTTACTGTCTCCCCTTTAAGTTTTGTGCTCTTTGCAGGTTCAACTCTTCAATTTTAGTAGAAATACAAACATAATGACCTTCTCTATAGAAGCAAAACATTTTAAAACATTGATTTTGTCAATTGGAGAATTGCAACAAGCTTGTGGCCTCTGTGGTGGCTGGGCACCTGAAAAGCACTTCCCTTCCAGGGGGGAGGAGGTTGCTCAGCATCTGCTCCAAAACTGGCAGTTCCTATTCAAGCAAAAGGCAAACTTCCACCTGATGTTAACCCTGTAGAGCCAGTGAGGCAGTTCAACAAATTACATCTAATGCTGCATATATTTGCTAGGAAATGATTTTTCTTTTCTAACTGGTTTTATTTTAGGGACAGCAAGCTAATCTTGCTACTTTGCTGGGGGGGGGGGGGGAATACACATGATTTCTGCTTCTACTGAAATCTTTGTATTGTTATGCTGAATAGCTGCAATGAATTTGCATTCCAATGTAGCATAAATAAGAGATGCCACCAACTGAAGTATAAACTGAGGGATATGTGTGGAGCTTTCAGTACAATGAAATCTAGGTGGTTTGAGGCAAGATTGGACAGAACTCCAAGGTGAGAAAACAAGGTGCTGTTTGTTTGGTCTCAGGCAAACACTGGTCTGCAAAAGTTCTAACTTTAAAATGTCCAGTTGATCTTAATTTTCAATATAAGTAACAATGTCTGTGGTATAGATGCCAAATTTGTCAGGCAAAGAGGATGGGGTAGGGAAATATGAAACCCTGTAGAACAGGATTAGGCAGGATTAAAGTCTGAAATGATCATGCTGCACTGGGTAGTAGATACTGCCACAGCCAACTCAATAAAACTCGGTGGGACACTTGACATTGCACATTTTCAAGCATCAAGTCATAAATCTATATTCATGTGAAATCTGCACTCAGTCTGATGGGAACAGAAACATGACAGAGCTTCAGGTGTGAGTGTAAGGAATAAAACACAGGTTGCTGCCTTCCAGGGACAAACCTCTGCTAGGAAAAATGGAAAGCAACTTGAATGAAATATATAATTATGCTTGTTTGCAGGGCTGTGTAGTTTCTACAAACCCACTGAGAATCCTTAAAACCTGAGATTAAAACCACCTAAAGTTATATTCTTAACAACAGTTGTCTATATATAATTATATAGACATATATAGCAGTTGGTATAGTAGTTGCCAGTTCAACAGTCCAAAGCACATAAACATTTGCTTACCTTCTATAAATTAAACCACATACTTAAGTGCTTTGCTGGACAGGGAAGTACTTAAATGTTGGGCTGAGTAAGGTCAGAATGAATTCAAGTTCTTCTTGTCTCACTGCTGGTATGAAATTACTTCCCTCAGTTAACCTGTGCTTTGAAGACCAGTGTCAAAAAGGTAGTAAGAGAAGATGTATTCTTGCATCAACACTGTTTCATTAACTCTATGTACGTGGTGCACGTGCTGCTGCTGCTTTGGCAGCGTGGGAGGACCAGGACATGGGATCTGTTTAGCAGGGTTGGCTGAAGTCTGGAGCTCTTTACTTAACCCACTCTTCTTCAGGCTTTGGATCAAATAGATCTTTGAACTGTTGCAGACTTCAACTCTGCCAGCCCGTAACCATGAGGTAACTGTTTCCTAGGTCCAATATGAGTCATAGATGGGGAGGATATTTCTGGTTTCCAATTAAAAAAAAAATTAAAAAAAAATGGTGAAGCTCATGATCATGAGCGATAGGTCTCTGCTGTAATGGGAACCAGCTGGTGTGGTAGGCCATTTCAGACTAAAATCTGTCTTTGTTCAAAATGTGGCCCCACCATTATCACGGTTGGAAACAATCCTTGGTGCTGACACGGTAATGACAGCTTCATGTTTTAGACACATCTAATGGCACTAAGTCCTGAACTTAGCCAGCATTTATCAAGATAAGTAAGCCAGTCAGGCAAGAGCATGGTGGGCTGACTGTATTCCGTTAGATAACGATGTGCATATTTCCTCTCTTGGAAGAATAATGAACAGAATATGACTGTCAAAATATTTTTCTCTGGAGAGACTCCAAAATAACTGACACTTACATGAGCTCAGTACCATCAGCAATGCGAGTTTCCTCACAAACCTGGAGGAAGTGGAGCTGTGGCCAAGAGATGTGAGGGCTTCTCCTTAAAACAAACCAGAGCCTGGGAGAACAGTTTTCTCACAACACCCCATAGCTCTCACTTGCAAGTGGAGCTCTCCTGGGAACTGCTGCACTATGATGGTCACTAAATGAGATACTGTGGTATGTCCTTTACGTCTTTTGAAACTGATGGGCAAGGTCCTGGTGATTTTGATGAGGCTGCTTCTCATGTAGCATTGTTTTACACTTGCTGTAGCTGAAATTTTCACTAGAATTCTACAAACCCAGCAGAGAGTGAGGCCCTTGCAAGTTCAGCTTTACAACTCTTGTGTTTTCCTCTTAATCTGACTGGAAAATATCTCTGCTAATGACTTTTCTGCAAAATAAAGTGCACACATGGATTTGTGCAAAGCTTAATGTGCTTGTCTGGTGTAGCCTGTCTTCAGCTCTTTGCCTTTGAGAATTCTGGGAAATGCAGCTAACCAGCCAAGAATCTGTTTCTAGAAGTTGTTGTTTTAGGGAGGATCCCTTACAAGGCAGAGCTGGGAATTTGAAGGGTGTTATTTAGCCTGCTAGCATGCTTCTGACCAGAAGAGGAGTGTGTCTGGAGTTACCTAGTGCTGCTTTGAGCTGGGTGAGAGCTAATGGCCCATGCCACACAGTATTCACTTCTCCTGGGACAGCCGAGCGTGCTGCAACGGTAGAGTAAGCTCCTGCAATGCTGCAGCACAGGGCACAGCTGGGAAGTGTACATAAAGGGCTCTCCCTGGAGAACAGGTCAGGTCATGCTGCTGATCAAATGCATCCTGCAAAGGTGTCATAACACTCTCTGGTCTGGGCAGCTGGGAAGTATGACAGCAGGGTTTGTAAGACTGGATTAAGGTGAGTTTATTCCATTTTCATTTCCTCAAATTTGTCCCTGTTGTGTTAAGCTGTGATAAACTTACTTTTTACTGTAGGCAAAGGGCTGACGCTCCCCCTGATGAAGTGTCCCTTGTATTTTTGCTGACCTCTGTTCTGTGCTGTTCAGTGCAGATTTCATGAACTTTCTGTAGGGGCAGTCGAGAAAATTTCTCATAGCAGGGGAGCTCTGTTAACTTTTCAGCTGCCAAGATCCCTCTTTTCCTGAATATTTCAGGGTTGTCTGGGGGATGCTAATGGTGATTAGGACAGTAGCATCTGTGATACAGGATCCACTGTGCATCCAGCTGCAAGATGGACAAAAGGATGCCTCCTGCAGATCTTCAGGGGAGTTGAGTAGAAAAGGTCTTTTAGCCGTTGTGGTACTAGAGGAGTAATATTGGAATCCAGACTTACCCCCATGCTCTTTGAAACCTGAGTACAATGGTAGTGTAGGAATTGCTTTTTGTCAAATGTCCCACGCCTGCAGAAAGCATGGAGGAGAGGCAGCCAGGATACAGTGGTCAAGACAGTTTGAGAGCAGGGATCACCTGCTTGCCTATGGCACAAGTGGAATAGAAACAGGCAGTAGGAGAAAGGTATTTCTTCATATCCGAGAAGCAATGAATTAAGAGTGAGTGGGGAAAAAAAATATTTTTTGTTGTTTTTTATCAACTGGTATTTACAATTAAGTCTAACTCTTCTCTACAAAAAAATACTCTTACATGAGATGGTTTTACCAAGAAAGAATAGTAAAACATCAGCAGTAATATAATATTTATAGACTCAGGTACCTGTGAAAATGACTGTGGTTTTCCAGGTAAATAGTTGCTAGATTATTCAAAATACTGTGTGTGTCTGTCAAAATCCTTGTATCATGTGGAATATTTCCCACACAGTTTTCATAGAGAGCCTCTTTTTAACTGCTGGTGGTAATCCTGTAATGCTATGTTGGGTTTTTAATAGCTTGCAGAGGTCCCTGATTGATTTTTCACACATTTATTTCCACAGCAATAAGGTTTTACATACTGAGATGTGGGAAGGAAAGGAGAAAAAAAAAAAAAAAAATCACAGGAGATTGAATGTTTCAAAACCTGTGCCTAAATGCCTGTCCCTGAAAGGCCCTCTCCCTGAGGGTGGTTAAACTCATCACATTAGCAGTACTTGAGGAGAGCTGGAAAGTTTGTACTTTCTCAAGGAAGGGATCACTTCTTTTCCTCAAAGATGAGGTAATTTGCACAAACCCCCTGAAAATGCCCTGCAAAGCTGCATAGTGGTCCCTGCAATATGGTATTTCTCCTGGTGCTAGCAGCAGCAGGAGCTGCAGGTCCTGGTGTCCATGGTGAGGCTGCAGTGGCAGGACCCCTCTCAGCAACATGCTGATGTCACGTGCCACAGTGTGGCCTGGTAGCAGAGCTTGGCCATGCCTCGGTTTTTCATCAGCCCAAACACTGCTTGCTGTAGCACTCCCTGTCCTGTCGTCTCACGTTAGTTCTGTGGACTAGAAGAGTAACACAGGGATATGGGGATAATTTGACAGATGGGAGAAAGGATCTGGAAATGTGGGGTTTCAGTCTGAGTGCTCCTGCTGAGCAACCTTGGCCAACTCCAGTGGTGCTGGTCTTCATTGCCCACTGAGACTGGAAACCCTCCTGGCTGGCCTTGTGTCCTCTGCCTGGCTGCTGGCCCCCGGGTGCTGTATCATACAACAGAATGGAAAAGAACACCTGATGTGACATGGGTGACAATTAAGACCCAGAACCTGCTCTAAGAACTGTCCTTACAAGTTAAACTTCAAATATCTGCAAAGCCTTGATGAAGCTTAATGGGCTGCAGGCAGTTTTGTCATTTACATAGCAAACATCATTATTTGGGATATCTCCTTCCATATCTCATAGCAGCCTGTCTAAAGCCTGGAGTCCAGCCTCTTTCAAGGCTTTGAGTAAACAAACAAGCATGCATTCTACTTTAAAAAAAGACTGGCAATTAAAAAAGACATCTTGTGTTGTACAAACAGGAAGGATTGTAAAACACACTTTGCAGGGAGTCAGTGGAAATGCGTTCAGTCTAGTTTATAATCACAGCACAATGAAATACCCTGAACATAAATAGCAAGAAATCAATTTTCTTTAGAAAAAATAAAATAAAGAACATTAAATGATCATTTGACTAGATAACTGCAGTTTACTCAGTGGTATAACTGTCAGCTTGCCTGTGCACAATAATGGAATTAAAGCAGAGGGGGTATGGTTTAGATGTCTCCTTCTTTACAGTGACAATAACTCCCTTGTTTTCTCTAGTGAGTAGATGTTTATATTCTAATTTTGTCTCTGCAGGCTACACAGAGCCTTAAACTTACAAAAGGGATTTGCAAGCAGCTTGCTTGTCAAGAACAAATACTAGTCAAAAGAAATGCATGACTTATTGACCTTGAGTTCACTGAACCTTCATCTTGATGCTTCCACACCACTAAGGAATCTGCTTCTCCAAAAATTAAAGTTCCCAGATCAGAATAGAAGCTTCAACAAAGGACCTGTATGACTTTACAAATACCCATCGATTAGAGGACTTTAAAAGAGCTTTGTTGGAACAGTGAGATTATGAAAAGCAAATGTTTGAGAGGTAAAAAACCAATTGAGGTCAAAGTTGATGAAAACTGGACTTTTGAAAATATGGAATTTCTTATTTGCATTTTGGCTAAAAATCTTCACTTTGTCTTTACCTTCTACATTATTCATTGGGCAGTACAGTGACAGTATCTGGCTGCCCTAGTCATCTTGTTAACATGATGAGATGCTGTGGAAATAGACAATGACTTGCATGAAGACCTCAGTTTTGATGTGTGCCCAGTATTTATTTTGCGACATCTGATTCAGATTGGTTTGAGGCATCTTATAGGTTGTTATAAGCTTTTAAGGAAGCTTACAGGAATGTTTCAAATTCATACACTTTTAATATCTGTGTTTAATAACTACATAGCCGGGACATCTTTTTTCCCCCTGAAGTAACATCTCTCTAAAAATCAGCCCAAAGCTTTCCATGCAGTGTTAGGGCTAAATGAACCTTTAATAGTTTTAACTTGGTTCTCAAACTCTTTGAAGCTGCAGAACTGCACCCCTTTCCAAACCACAAGTATGAGAATTAACCCTAAAATGAGACTTAGGACAGATGAGAAGTTCCTACACAAAACTGTGCAAAGGAAGTGCATTTTTCTACTACAAAACTGCATCTCTGCACATATGTGACTGTGATGTAGATGTAAGTGTTAAATACTGCTATTATGTGCATGTGTCCACAAATCAGATAGAAATTTATTTAAAAGAATATACATAATTAAGTTGCATATGCTTTTCATATTCTCAGAAATGTTTTCTGTGTGGATGGCGGTCACATTTTAAAAAACAATTTACTACATTGATTCCAATGTTATAATTCCTGTATATTTTACCTGCTTAACTACAAAGATATTTGTATGATGAGAAAACTTGGAAAACTAAGAAAACTTGTTTTGCTTACCCCATAATCTGCCAAGTTTGCTTTGATGATAGTATGTCATAACTCCTCCTGGGTGCCAGTCAAAACAAAGACTTTGCCCTGTACACAAGCAGTTCTTGTTTGGATGGTTTTGGTATTTTGAAATGTGGAGTAATATCCAACACAGATTATTTTCTTTCCTGTAGCTGAAAAAGGATAAGGCTGAAAGTGTGAAGAATCTTTAAAGTAACAGAGGATTTGATCCCCTTAAAACAGTGCTGCTGTGACACTGTGCTATATCTTGGACGGTTTAAAAGCAGAAGTAGGAGGTAAAACATGAAATCTTTCAAACTGTGTTTTGCTGAAAAAGGATTTTTCAAAGTTTAGCAGTGAATCTTGATGGAAAATACTTTCATGTGTTGAAGCTTCTGGAGTTAGAGTACATTTTAGATGCATACTTATGTTAATATTTCTTTTTCTACTTCCTTAGCACACTTATTTGAATAGGGTACATTTTTTTTTTTTTTTTGGCCAGCTCTCAAGTATTTGTTGTAATGGTACTGTTGAATTATGTCACTTAAACTACAGTTGTTGCACTTACATGGACTCACTGATGTTTTTCCCAGCTTAAATTTGGCTTTTGAAGCTTAGATGGATGGACAAGATGTATTCCATGAAACTAAATATCACAAAAAGTGACAATCAGTATTGTGGAGCTCTGTGCCATTTACAGGACTTGTTCATGGCTCTGGCTCACTGAGGTAGTGAGCTGTGACCTGTCTTTATAGTCCTGCTGGAGAATCAGTTGGTTGAGCCTGAAATGGTGATTATGTTTAAAGACAAACTCAAGGTTTCTGATTTGGGCTATCAGAGGGGAGGGAAAAATGTGTGGAGCTGCAGACTTGGAGAGCAGCCATTTGCTGCTGGTGTGTGTAACCAAAGCAGTGCAGTCCTGGGACGGTATGCTGGCTCCTGCAGCGCCTGCCTGGGCTTACAGAAGAGGAAGCAGATCAGGATCTATATGCAACAGTCTTACTGCAACCTTCTCACTGAGAAGTTGAAGGTTTTATGTTGTACCTTGAAAACCAGTTACTTAATTTGTCCTTTTTTTTTTGTCTGTAAGATGGTAACAACTTTCATTTGCTGAATTGGTTTGAGATTTGTGGATAAAAAAGCTTCACAGTTACAATGATTAGCTATCCTTTTAGTGAGTCTATTTTAGACATTACTGAGTCAAACCCATCCAATCTCTTGCTTACTCTTGAGTTCAAAAATTGCTGAGAATTTAATTTTTAGGCTGAGATAATCTTATTTCAGATTACTAGATAGCTGTAAAACTATCTACTGTCTCAAGGAAAAGACAAGAAGGATAGTGAATAGCCTCAGACAGGACACAAGTTTCCATCAATATTCCTGAGGTGTCTTGAGGATGTTAATCATATCCCTGCAGTACCTCTTGCTATCAAACCACTCTTTGCCAGGCATTAATGAAGGGCCTACACCCACTATAGAAGTGGTAAATGGGGGAGAGCAGCAGCGTGCACAGTGCTTTCACACCCAGCCACTGTTGGCCCCAGTGCTGTGCAGGTTGCTTTGTAATGCAGATTGCTCTAGCTGGTGGTTGAGTGTATATCAAAAGCAATGCAAGTGCAAGCTTATTTAATAATGAAAGTGGAGGGCAAATCCCAGGAGCTGTTAAATACCAGCACAGAAGAAGCTTTTCTGTTGACCATTTTCCTTTGGGACTATTGTCAGCCCCAGATACTGTTGGCCCCAGTGCTGTGCAGGTTGCTTTGTAATGCAGATTGCTCTAGCTGGTGGTTGAGTGTATATCAAAAGCAATGCAAGTGCAAGCTTATTTAATAATGAAAGTGGAGGGCAAATCCCAGGAGCTGTTAAATACCAGCACAGAAGAAGCTTTTCTGTTGACCATTTTCCTTTGGGACTATTGTCAGCCCCAGATTTTTTTCTTTTTCTTTCAGAGCTGTAGATTGGATTTCAAGAGGACAACAGCCCCGTTTTAAAGAGAGCACAGAGTT
>NW_008589294.1:24981-48587 GCF_000691845.1 Merops nubicus
CCGTGGTACCCAGGAGCAGCAAAGGCAGGCTGGCTGTTAAGTTTGCAACCAGTCAGGGGTGAAAAAAGGTCAGGAAGAATCTTGCTGTTCCCAGTGTCTGTCAGTAAGTAATCATGCAGATAAAAATCACACCACTCCCTCAGCTCAACAAAAAATTTCTTTCTCTATCTATATATCCATATAACATTACAATACAAGCCTCAGGGCATCTCTTGTCCTTATCTAAACAAAAGTCTTCACTGAAAACCTTAGTCATGCAAGTTATGGCATGAAATCACCCTTTCAGCAGAAAAATGGTAATTTTGCATCTGGAGTCAAAGGAGGACTGGCTTGGTGTACAAAGCTATTATGTTTCTCAGATCCAATCACCCTTAGTAATTTGGGAGCAACTCACAGATCAGTCTGTAAGGTTTTTTTTCAGTGCAGGTATATATCCTTTTGAAGCTGTACTTGGATTTTCCCTTGGGTCCTGCTGGCATGTAGGTTCTATGTAGTATTATCTGCCTTCTCCATAGAAGCATAAGAAAAATGACACAGAAAATAAAATGGGAATGACCTGCAAATAAATGCAGGCCCACAATGCTGGATTGTTGCACTGTGAGTTGAAGTGAGGAGGAGAGAAGGGTTACTGTGGCAAAAAACAGGAGCATAGGGCAACATGTTGTGGGTGCAGCTTTTGTGAGAGCACTTGCAGTTGTCATAGTGGGTAACTTAAAAATGAAAAAACTGTTGCTTGTGGTTATCAGTTACCACCTTTTTGTTTTCCAGCTTTGGTGCAGAAGAACAGACATAACTTCCCTCTGTGGTGTGTTCAGTGACTTCTCCTCCATCCCAGCTGCCTATGAGCCAACACCAAGTGTTTTTGCAAACCCGGAGGAGGAGGAGGGAGCTGCGTGCTCTGTTTGGGCAGCATCTGCATGGTTCAAGGTGGACTGTGGAGGATGTGGGTAGGTAAGTAGGTACAGCTATGTCCTGGGAAACAAATCTCTGTGCCAGAGTCCTTTTCCGTAAAGAGAAACCTCTGTGGGTTCCTCGGTTTGTTTAGCATTCAGTTGCACAGTTCACAATGAAAAGGCTGTTAAAACAGTTCTTAAAACTCATTACGTTTAAGCGAAGCCTCGAGCAGCCCTCTCCCCATGTGGGTGGAGAGATGGTGGCAGGGGTGGCCATGTTCCATCCCGGGGGTGGCCATTCTCCGAGGTGGCCAGCTCGGGAAGTGGGCTGTGCCCAGGGCCTCTGCCTGGCCGGGGAGGAGGAAACTCTTCTGGCTGGATGGAAAAGAGAAAGGAAAACATGTGGAAAATTGGTGGTTGTTGTCTATAATGGCTTTTTAATATTTTTTTTCTATTCCTGATACTTCTGCAGCGTGTGTATGCTCCATGGAAGAGATCCTCTAGTGTCAGCTCCCTTCCTGCCTGAGACAGATAACTGGTAAGCCTTGATTTCTTTCTTAATTATAGTCTCAGTGCAAAACTTCAAGAAGATCTTTAAAATACTGCTGGTTATTAAGAATGACCCTCCATGCTCGCAACTTTATTTCTTAACGTTCCTTCTACCTTGCTTTTTTTCCTTCTTGGAGAGGTGAAAAGCAAGCTTTTTTCTCTTCTTTTAGTTTTTAAACAATAGTTTGTTGTTTCTGCTTTACTTTTACAGCTTTACATTCTCTCTTACTGGAGATCTGGTTCCCCACCCCCTCCTACAATTACCAAATGCATGGGGGTTTTGAAAGTGCTGTTCATACTTCTCGCTTCACTGTTTATGATGCTGGGCAGTGATGCATTCAGATTATCACAGCACGGGTAAAATAATACCCACTTCTTCACTTACATCCTATTACTGCACCCCAGAGAGCCCCATCACTTAGATTACTCAGGGGAAAGTCAATGACATGTGGTCTTCTGATTTAAAATACAAACTGCAGTATAGAGACTTAAAAGATACCCTAATTTATTTTGGAATGGCCCATAATGTGATGGTACATTTTTGATTGTTTTATTAGACTGATTTTTCTGTCTAGCTTCTATTCCCAAAACCTACCAAATGATCATGGTTTACTTTGGACATCTGTTAAATGCTGGGCTGTCTGGGGAGCAAAGCAAGGGAGCTGCAGTCCTGATGGGAATATTGAAGGAGAATTGTGATCTCCCAACAACAGGGTGAGTGGAGCCACTCAGCCTTACTGCAGTTCCTCTGACTTGCATGGTTTTGCACATAAATGTGTGCATCTCTGAATGTATGATTAGCTGCTTTTGTCAAATATATTTATCTTCCTTAAGATCACCTCAAGCCTTTCCCTTTCAGATCTATTGTTTTGCTTTTTTAAAAAGAAAAATATGGAACATGAGCGAGAGCACTGACAGGATGCTGGGACCTGTTGGATTCCCCCGCTCACAAAAGCTGAGCTATTCCTGTTTTCAGATGTCACTATTAGTGTGTTCCTAGTTCTCCTCCATTTCACCCCAGTTGTAGCCAGTACTAAAAAGGCTTTTCCAGTCTGTCCTAGCAGCTGAAGAAAACGCTGCTGGATTTTAGCTTCCTCCTGCAGGACAGATTTACTCACTGTGGTTACCCTGTGGTTGCCATGTGTTAGTTACATTAAAGGTGCTGTTCCCTAATAGAAGGAAAACGAAATCCAGCATAAAAACATTCTACTATTCTCCTATTTTCAGGAGCATTTCCTGTTCTCTCTCTCCCCTCACTAATTTAATGAGTATGGGTTCATTCTGTTGGAAGGGAGCCTTCAAATGGTGTGTGTCAGGCCAGGCTGTTAAAATATATCCACCCTGTTTGGGTTTTGACAGTTGTGATAACCAGGAGCACAGAGGTGATATTCCTGTTTGAAGAAGAAAGATAGGTGTTTATCTATGAAGTATGAGTCAGTATCTATGGTTCTTAATTGTTTGATGGTATTGCAAAAAGCACACTGTGAGTCAGTAAAAGTTTTACCTGAGTAAAGATGGAAATCCATAGAAAAAGGTGCTCCAAGGATGATGATGTTTAATACCATTACATACACAGCCAGAGATACTGAGATCTGTGTGTATTTTTGTATCTGAAGAGCAAAGTATAAACTGAATAGGGGTTTAGAAAAAAGTATTCAAGACAATTTCTAAGTGCATTGAAGCATCAGTCCTCACAAAGTGCCTAAGAAACAGCAGATGATTAGACACTTCAGCAACAAAACAAGCAGCACTGTTTCAGAGACTTGAGTAGTCTGTGTTCTGCTTTTGCATTTTTGAGTTTTGTTATTGTTGTAACAGGAAACTTAAGAGCACACAGGGCGGGAAAAAAAAAATAATTTTTTGCTTATTTTTCAAGTGTCTGGATTGCTTGTGTAGGAGTGCTCAAGTGACTGGGAGAGCTGGGAGCTGGAGCTGAGAGTGCTGGCTCCCTCCGACTGCTCCGGCTCGCCCTTGAGTCAGATGGTTTGGTATCTGGACTGCAGTGTAATGGTTAGTCAGAGATGACAGCAGCACAACTCCTTTGTGACTCATCTGCGTAATCCTGCCCCAGACACAGGGCTCTTCCTTTAGCTTTATTAGCCAGTCTGTTAGCTCCATTGTCCTGCTGTTAGATGTGCTGGTGGTTGGTGGTTGGGTCTTGGTGGGTTTGCTTTTTAAATCTAAATTGAGTTGTTTTTTTCTGTGCTTTGAGTTCTTGCAGTGGTGGCATTTTAAGCCAAGGACTTTCTGCCTCTGCAGGTTAGCCCTGGCTTGTACTGTACTCTAGCAGACAGCATCCAGTCCTCAAGGGAAAACTGCCTAGGAGGTTTCCCATGAAGAAGTTGATCTAATCCATTTGAGTTGGTAAGAGACTTCTGTGAGCTTTGAAATGTTCTAGACTGTGCCTTACAAGTAATACACATCAATTTTATAGCAAGGCAACCATTTAAAGTGAGGATGGTGTCTAGAGGTCTGTAGGTCTGTGACCTAAGGAAATTCTCCTAGTAGTTGCTAGGAGAAATCCCAAACCCTGTGAAATACTCCAGGCTTTGCTGCCAGCCTGAAACCTGAGTTAGGGTTATCGAGGGCTATCAAACTTTCAAGAGAACCACAGTCAGTTTTTGGTTTCAGCTGAGTTTCGCAGTGGTGCCATAGGTTCATTTAAATGCTGAATATGTAGAAATGAGCTCCTGTGCTTCCATGTGAATGTTAATTTAGTACACTTTGTTTAGCTGTGATGGCAACACAGTTTTTTGGAAATGTTCTGTGTGCATTAATCAATATCTGAGCAATGTTTCTATTGTGCTCATCTGCCAATGGTCCTAAAAAGCATCAGCAATTCATCTATTCCAGCTGGGACAAGAGAGACTGACAAACTGCAGCACTGTATTGAAAAGTGACTAAAATTGGAATCATAGGGCATGTTTATTGTATTTTCGTGACTGCAGCCGTTAGGGACTGATTTTCTAGCATACTGCAGCATTTGGGATTACCACTGTGGGCTGTCCTGTTCCATCCCACGGGCTGACTCAGTTGGAAGTCTACTCTTTTGAAGCCTGCGTGGAGGATCAGCCTCTGAGCATTGTACTGATGAGGGGGAGGGAGCTATATTCACATCCAGCTACCTGGTGTGGTGCTAGCTTTACTTTGACAACCTAGTGCTAGGGTGACAACCCTCAGTGAAGTTGAGGGCTTAGCATGTGTAGCACTGAATACTTAGACTCAGACAGGATCACATCAGGAAGAAGAATGAACTTGCACTTCAAGTCCTGAGCTAATACCTCATGACTTCTGCTATGAGATCCTTGCCTGACCTTGTGCTCAAGGTGATTCCTAAAGGCTTAGTTTCAATGTGCATGATGAAAATATTATTTCTCCATCTGCCTGCTCTTTGTTTCACTCCATAAATAAGTGAGGAGGGGTCTTCAATCAAAGAAACAGGAGAGGTCTCACAAAGCTACCTTCAGCTGCACAGGACTTTTTTTTTTTTTTTTTTTTTTTTTTTGTAGTGTCTGTGTCTAATAGGCTCTTTCAGAGGCTGAATTAGAGCTGCTAAATGGCAATTCCTGCTCTGAATTGGCTTGGTCAAAGCTAGTATTTATGAATCCCTTTCTTTCTATCCCTTAAACAGTGCTGTGTCCACCAGGGTTTTGAATGCTGTTGTCTTGTTGCAATCGGTTTTCAAGACAGTCACCCTGGAGAGAGGCAACTCTCCCCTACTTGAGCCTGTGACCTGCTTGGTGCTCCTGCACTGGTGCCTGTGCTGCTGAGAACTCTTGAGCACCTGCTCACAGATGAGTTGAATTATCTGTAATTTATCAAGAGGAAAACAAGGCATAAGAAAATTCTGCAGAGCAATGATGCCCTGCATCTCCTCCTGGGTAAAACTGCCCTAGCTGGCTGCTCCATCATCTGCTTATGAGGAGGGGGACTGAGACTGGGAGGTTTTAAGGTCAGCACCATCTATTCAGAGCAAGAATAGGCGGCCTGACCTTTTTCAAATGGTAAGCTTTGTCAGTGCTCCCATTGGGATTTTTCCCCAGGTGACTGTGTAAATGTCACTTGTGGTAAACCAGGGGACTGGAAGCACTATGAACCTCCCTTTATTCTTCATGAAGCAGCCCTGAGAGCTTCTAATGAGGTTATACGTTTTCCTACAGTTGAAAACATCAGAGAAGTGAACAGAAATTTATTTCTCATATCGTGTGGGTTTTGTAAAAGTCATAGTTATTGAAGATGTCTGTTTCTTTGGCAATGCAAAAAACAAACCCAACCTGTATAGCTACAATTAACACTGCAGCAATAACTCAGTGGCATACATTCCTTGTGTTTATTGATTAGTGAACAAGCCCCCTGGGGTTTACATTGTTTCCAACACATTTGGTTCCAGCTGAATACCTGCAGTGTGCATTGATCTAAGCGTGTGATTTCTCCTAAATATCAGCCATCCTGTCCTATTGCATCACGGTTGTATATGTGCTATTGTAGCTGTGCAAAACCAAGTGGCTGAAAATGAAAAATCACCATGTGAAAAATGAAAGGGCACCTGTTCCAGTCTCTGTTGACATCCATGAGCCCTCTCTGTCACATTGAGGTTACACCTGCATAATTCACTTGGCTTCAATAGAGCGACTTCTGATTTAAATTTGCATGTGTGAGAAGAATCACAAGTCCCTCAGGGGCAATGGAAACTCAGTGCTTCAAAGGATCGGGTCCTTGCTGCAAAAAAAGGACCAGATACCACAGTTCAAAGTGAATGGATGCTTATTTCTTTACAGCTTTTGTTTTCTGTGTGAGCATGAACTACAGATCATTGCACAGGCATTTCCAGTATAGGTGTGGCTGCAGTAATTACTGCGTATTCTTCTGAAAGAACCTGCACTTACATAACAGCAGGATAGGAAAGCAGAGGAACATGCTGTTGAAAAGGACCCAGTGTGGCCAGCTGAAATTCAAAGGTTGGAAACAGTGGGATGGGTTGCTTGGCAAGATGAGGGCTTCAGTGTATTCTGTGCTTGGGGTGTTAGTGGAAGGTGTAGGTGCCTGCTCAAAGCACCCTGTTGAGGCTCAGCACACTGGCTGAGCAAGTTCTCTACAGTAATGCTGAAGGGCAAGTGCAGGTGTTGGAGACAGAGGCGAAGGGAGGATGGATATGAAGGAGAAGGAAGGCTATGGCAAGAGGGGTGCTGGTGCGATAGGAGTAACGAGCTGGACTTGGTTTAGCTCTTAAACCTCTAGTCTATTTCAAAGCTGACATTAAAGTATGAAATGCTGTGTGGCAAGAAGGATGGAAATACAGACAAGCTTTCAAACCACTGTTGAGGTGTGGGCTAATTCTGCTTTTTTGTTCATAGCTATATAGCAGAAAAAGCACAGACTGTGTGTGGAAGAGTGAGAAGAGGCTGGTAAGCAAACCAGAGAGCATTCATCAGTAATGTGGAATTTCTTCATTAAGCTGCATGTTGTCTTGGTCCTAACCAAGCATAAAGATTGTCCACAAACAGTGCTGCCTTTGCTTTCATCTGACATGGTCTCACCCAAAACTTGCTGGCAAGGGTTGTGTTGTGAGGTCCCTGGCTGTGCTGCTCTGGACATGATGTGGCCTAGACCTACTAACTGCAAAGCTGCTTCATCAGGGCTCTGGTACCCGAGTTCCACTTACTATAGCCCAAAAGGGATGAGGTATTGATGTCTCGAGTTCTCTCCCCACCATACTCTTCTAAAACTTAGTGTCCACCTCCCTTTGTTTTTGAGGACAAGATCTCACCATGACTGTTTTCTGCAGAGACCTGAAGAAATGCTTTGCTTGTAAAATGCAGCTTTTCCTTTTCTTGAGCTAAATTTTAGTGAATGCTGCAGCAGCAATAGTGGAGCACTGTGGCAGGACTGCAGATGAGGGTCTGAGGATGTTACTTTTGCTAAGACAGTGCTGAGACTTTGGTGGCAGGAGGCTTGGATACAGAAAGCGAGGAGGGTTTCATCCTGAGCTCACTCAGCCCTGCTCACCCGGAGCAATCACAGCTGCTGCTTTGGATTGTGGAATAAGAAGCAGTCTCCAAGGTTCATTAGGCCCTTGCTTATTAAGAGCTTTCAAAACTAGGGTCAGGACCTTGAAACAGATCTGCAGGCTGGGAGGGAGTGGAGTATGTACTATCTGTGCAGGGAGGGGAGGTCTTTTGGTTCAGCTCCAAGTGGATCAGTGCCTGAGGTACAGGACACCTGGAATGAATTGGAAACACTGGTGGCCATGTGCAGCAGAGGCAGAAGCAGGCTGAGAGCCTGGGAGCACACTGCCCTGCTCCCCCGATGGCGCCGGTGGAGGCGCGTGGGGGAGGTTTATGCTGATGCTTCCCACACTGTGATGTGTTTTGTGAGCTTTCGTTTCCAGGACTGTCAAGACAAAGTCTTTCATTGCAATTACAGACTTGTTTTATTTTCTTGTAAGGCAATCACATGTCTTTATTTTCACTCTAACCATACTGTCCCAACAAGAAGGCACTGCTTAGAATGATTTTACATTCGAGTGCTGCCTTTCCGCTCTTGAGTACCTTGTTCTTTCCATAGGCAATGTGCATGGCAGAGTAATTGTCTGAGATCAAGAACTCTACTCTTCAAACCCATGGAGGTGAAGCCCACCAGAAAACTGTCTCAAGTTTGACCAGGATTTCCAAGTGAATTCCAAATGTCAGTAGAAAGATTTGTTTTGTTGCTGATGACCAGCGTCCTTTGTTTCCTTTCTGTTCTTTGGCTTACAAATATGAAAGAATATCTAGCAGAAGAATACTTGTTCACAGCTGATGACTTTTGGCGGTCCCTTAAGGAAGGCTCCATGCTCTTTGCAGATAAGGCTGTTGGTATTTTAACATATGAAAGAAAGTTAGGGTGCTCAAATTGTTTATAAATATAATCAAGAATTATCCAGATGCCCTGTGCTTCATTTGAGAAGTACAACTAAGTACAAATAATAAAATCAATACATTCCAGAATTGATTTTTTTTTTTGACCTGAGTCTTGGAGGAAGTAAGGGACTTCCTGCTCCAGGAGAGGGTCATGACCAGGTGGAACTATAGCTTCAGTCTGAGGAGTGTGAGGTGAAGAAAGGATGCTTTAGTAAGAGGAATTGATTGCAACTTGCACTAGAAAAGTAAATTTCAGAATGAAGACTGACCTGCGCTGAGATGAGCTCCTGTTGCATTGTGTGCCTTGATGAGAGTGATGTGGCAGAAGAAGGAAGCCTCTTGGTTCCGGCTCTGTTGATGAACTGTTGATGGGCATGGACAGTCTGTTCTACCCCAGATTTTCAGTTCTTTGGTCTACTCTCTCCTCCCAGCATCTCCTCTGGCTTTTTGTCAGGCCACATTGTTCCTGTGGAGAACTTTGAATCAATCATCTGTTCTCTGTGGAGCTGGGCCGTTCCTCTCTGCCCTCCACTGTTGTCAGTTGTGGCAGAACAACCTTGGTATCACTGAACATTCTGACCAGACAGACTTCTTGCCTCCTGGTTTGGTGCAGCCAGTTTTCCCAGTACTGATGCTCCTGACTCAATTAGTGCAGGTTTTTCCATGTGCAGTATGATGAAGTCTGGATGAAATCTGGGACTGCAGCTCATACATATACAGATATAGCTGCTGGACCAGTAATTCTTCTGTCTCCTTTTTGGCTTATAAGACATAGCTCTAAATTGAATCTCAGAAAAAAAATGAGGTTCCAGGTCCAAGAAGTAGGCTAATGATCTGGAATTGGTTTTTCTCCTGTTTTGTGTTGTTTCACCCATGTGTGGTGGTTTTCTCGTCACTGCAGTGGAGGCAGGGGCTGTGTTCTTCAAGGGGAAATTCCAGTTTGGGGTAATGCAAATGAAAACACTACATGTGTCCTTTTTCATTCAAATTACATACAAAAAATTGGTGATAAGAGACATGAGCAAAGGCAGAACAGAGCCTAGAGTCTTTAATCTTTAAAATCTATTTTACATGATTAAAAGGATCCTGCCTGGAGAAAAGCAAGACTGGCTATTTATATCTCCATTCTTCTCCCCCTGCCCCCCCTTTTTTTCCCAGAAAATACTGCACAGTCTTTCACATCTGAAAGACCACGGCTGGCTGCCATTAATTTTAATGCTAAATCCTCATCAGCATTTCAAAACATTATGAAAATGTCTAAGAAACTGTCTTCTAGTAGCTTGAAAATATTGCAGGCAACAACCTAAATAATACTGTAAGTGCCCTGGTAAGTACAAGAGCACATGCTAGAAAGGAAAAGAGAAAATAAAAGGCTTTAGACCACCAAGCAAATGTCAGTTCTACAAAGCAGACATAAATGGATTGCAGGATTTCATGGATGCTGAGAGTCTGAATTACTCAGCTACACCTCACAGAAAATGTGGTTTTATTTTTTAGAGAATGCATCAAATATTGAATGCTACTTTTTGCTATGTAGTCTTCCTCCTGGACAAGTAAATAATTAACTTTACATGTAGGATTCTGTTTAGGCTGACAAGTACATTTAAATGAATGAAATATGGCCAGGACCCCAATATTAGTGCTTTATTACACTGCATTGGTGAAGATGATGGATGCCAATTAAATAGAAATCAGTGGTTAGAGGTTAGACAAATGACTCTGATCAAAGTGCTCCTCCTTCAGCAAAGCATTAAACCTGTCCTAAACTTAAACATATATTTAAGTCCTTAAAATTGAGCATGTGCATAAGTGGCTTCCTGCTTTGCAAAGGGCTGGACCATGTACTTTTTTTTTTTTTTTTTTAATTGGGAATATCCAGGCTTACCTAGTTCTCTGCAGATAGGTGTAATGGAGAGAGCTATGCATCTGCCAAATTTCACTGGGGTTTCAGGACATGCTATTGCTGTCTCACACTCATTTGTATTTATAGTACTCCAGCAGGCTTAGGGAACTATATAAGGATTTCAAAAGCTCATGCTATTTCTGCTTTCATTGATGATGCTTTCACTGGAGCTCTACCCTGCAATGGGCTGGCAGCTAGAGAGGGCTGATGAGTGGTCCTTCTCCTTTGGTAGCAGGGATGTTGCCAGTTGGGGGTGATTATCCATATTGCTAGTTTGGCAATACTAATTTTTTTTATCTCTGATGAATATTTTAAAATATTGCCAAGTCTGTCTGCTTTTGTAAGAATTAAAGTGATTTTTTTTAATCCTTCTATTTCTAAAAACTTAACACCTGTAGCCCCATTTCAATAGTAATTAAAAAGAAGAAAAAAACACATGTAATTTTTCAAGGGGGAAAATAAACTTTGTTTTTCACGGTTCCCATAGGAACTGGGACAAGAACTGCCTCCAAGAAAATAGAATAAACTCAGCTTTGCTGGGAAATCCTAGGGTTTGGTGCAAAGTGCAAAGTCAAAAACAAAGGCAGAGCTTGGAAACTTCCATCAGTCCCTGTGCTGCTTTTTCTTTCTTTGATTAAACATCGGGTTTAAGTATCATCAACAATGTGAATTCTGAAGAATACAAGAGAATGCACTTCAGGTTAGAAAGCTTGTCTTTTATTCAGGTATTTAAAAAAAAAAAGCCACTAGACTGTTCTTGAAATAAATCACTGAGAGGGTTAGACAGAGGCTGGAGGTGCACACTACATTTTTCATTGCCAGCTTCTTGTAGCCAAGGTACACTGTCAAGACTAACCTTGGAAAAGCACTTCTCTCTTCTCCCTGCATAGCTCTCCATGGTGGCATCATTAATGTTGATGGCTATAATTGACCACAAAGAGCAGACCTTTAGTCCCTACCTGATCTTTCAGAGTGTTTATACACTGCTGGCCTGACCACACAGCAGACTAATGAGCATTACACTTGACAAATATTGTCATGCCTAAGCAGGAGATGGCGATTCTGCTAAGACAAGCAGCGAGCCTGGGGGCATGTCACGCTCAGATAGGAAAGTTAAGAATTAATATTAATTCTCTTCCACTCACTAGGGCCCTGATCCAGATCCCTAATGTCAGTTAAGTCTTTTCACTATGCGCTTTGCATCTCTCCTATGAAGCAGCCCTTTAAAATACAATACAAACAAATAATATAATAATAAATTTGACAGTAATAGCAGATGGTGCAAACTGCTTTTTTAACTAGGATCAGAACTGTTCCAGTAGCTGGACAAGGTACTGATTTGGGATGAAAAAGCCCAGGTCTTAATTTCTTCTAGATTTGAATATCTGTTGTGATGATAGATTTTAGATGGTACTCTGAATTTTATGTTGCCAGAGCAAAACATGGTGAGCAATTTAAAAGAAATGTGAAGCTGTGATTTTTATTGGCTTTGAGCCTGTCATACGAAGCTCTGCCTGGCTGCTGTATACAGTCTGCATGCAGAGCTTTGGAGAAACTCCTCTCTGCCCTGTACCAAGCCTGCTCTGAAATTCCAACAGCACCTGAGTTGCTTCTCCCAGCTACATATGTGCTTTTTTTCTTGATTATAAACAGCGTCAAAAGTTTAGTGACTTCTTGAGGCTCTCTTTCTGGATGCTATTTTTTTTAATTTCCTCTAATTTTCAATAGAGGGCAGTTCTTGTGAAATGAATGGGATTACAAATTATCTTTGTCAAAATGTCTTTGGCCTGGGCCATGTTGTGGATTTTCTTTTTGGTCGTAACTTGCTGTGATTTACTCAACTGCTGTCTCCTTTTTATTATTTGTTTTTCTGACAGAATCCTTGATATTGGGTAACATCTGGTATTCCTGATGTTTTGGGCTAAGTGAAATACTTCGTAATACAGCAGAAGATGCTAAATAGAGGGGGCAGCCAGGTTTCCAGTTGTGCTGGTGCTTGCTTTTTGTTTTGCAGTCTTCTTTGTGTTCCAAGAGCTTCTGACAAACTTTGAACAGCAGAGTCAGCTGGACTTCTTGGGGTGCTCTCCTGCTCTGCTCTCCTCTCCCTGGCCCCAGGCTGGTGCACGTGCGCACTGGAGCCCAGGATTGCCTTAGTGTGGCATTTTGGATATCTGGGTCTGTGCACTATACAGATCTCAGTTCTGGGTTTTATTATATCTCCCCTGGGTCTGAAGTGCACTTGTTTCAATCTCATGCTCTTGGTAAACTGCATGTGTGCTGGCTGCAGGTGGAGGTCAGGTGCTTGCTCCAGACTGGCTGCCTGGAAGTGCTGCTTTTGTGGGTTGCCTTTGGGCAAGGACCAGAGCAGCATTTGCAGCTGGGGAGGGCAGCTCTGTGCTGACTTGCTGTTTGTTAAAGACTTGTGCTTGATCAATGTGGTCTTGTAAGACAAAACACTGGTGATCATTCTTGTCACCCAGTGCTCAGAGGTCAGCAGAACGCAGCCAGCCCCACTGAAATGGGAGAGAGTGAGTGTGCCACCAGGCAGCCACCATGTCCTTTGGAAGATTGTCCTGTTGACAGCAGATGATTTGCTGGGCTACATATCCAGGGCCAAGTCAAACTGAGCCAACTGATGCAAGTGGTTCTTGGGTTAGGTCAGGCCAAAATGCAGCCTGGAGTATTTTGCCTGCCTTGACTGCAAGCAGTGCTTTGGCTGCTGGCGCAGAATTGCTCGGAAGCAGCATTTGAAAACACAGCCCTGAGACACGGTGAGCACCCAGACTCACTAGCACTATGTTGAGTGTGCAGTAGTTTTCTGGCATACCTGTCTCAAGCATCCCTCACATGCTCAGTCAATCCCCTCTGGGACAGGTGTGACCCTTTGCATCAGGATGTGCTAATTTCGTGTTCAGAATCTTTTTGGCTAAATGCAGGGGGGGAAAAAAAAGTATCATCTGGAAGAGCAACTTCCATCATCAGGACTCTCTTTGCAGTGCTGGAAAGCAGGTGCAGGGAATGCTTTTCACCAGCCTTGCTTCCTTCCGTGTGGGAAGGACATGCTTAATGCACCCATCACAGCCTCTGCATCCTCAGGACATGTGGCCAGGCCCTCGAACCACACTAAGGGGCAAGCAGTGTGCAGTAATTGAGCTGTGCATCCTCCTAGGACTGTCTTGATCCATGATGTTTGCTGTCAGCAAGATTCCAGTGGGAACTGCTGCAGACATGTCAGTGTTCTGCTTCCTCTGCAGAGAGGCTCTAAGCTGCCAGGGCAGTTTTTTATCTCAATATCACCTAGTTGCTTTCACCTGTGTGCTATTAAACTTTAATATATCAGGGGGGAAAACTCATCTAGGAGAGTGTATTAGGAATACCTAAATGAGGTAGCTGTTATCCTCAGCAAAATATTATTGTTATTAAATGTTCCCACCAGATACTCGGGTAGCTTGCATTATAACTGCAAAGCCAACATTTCATTATAGGCAGGTATATATTCATAATAGATTGCAATTTACCAAAGTACACAGAGGGCCCCAGATTTGTCAGTGTGCATTTGCTCTACGAGAAATGCATCTCACTACAAAGCAGATATCAGAATGAACAGTAGGGCTTTCACAGCGTGGGGGCAGGCTGAGGGTCCCGAGCTGGCAGTCGGGCTCTGACCGCGTTGGGAGCCTCTGTGTGGGTGAGTACCGTGGTTAGCAGTAGAGCTGCCTTAGGAGTTTATGTGAATTAAAAGTGGTGGGAAATCACTCTACTGTGTTGGTGGCAGCAATTGTCACCAGGTAAGCTCCTGGATCACTCCATCCTCATGGTATTTTTTCCTCTTTCCATTCATTTGCAGTGTTCCTGTATAGCAAAATTTCAAGCGGTTATAAGAATTACTTCATTTCTGAGGAAATTGCTGGGAACCATTGTCAGGGTCAAGTTTTGGAGAGAGTTGAGGGAGACAGGCTTTTGAAAGCTCTTCTAAATGTCTGAGTATCTGTTCTGAAATGTAAATTATTGATTCATACCCTCCTGTTTTCTAATGTGCTTTATCTTCCTGGTAATTTAACCTAGTTTTTCAGGGTATTTTTATCTGTAGCTTTCTAGAGCCTGTATTAGCCATGCATTTTATCTCATCTCTTTCTCATGTTCTTAGATGTTAGGTAGTGAGTCAGGGCACTGATTAGCTTGACTAATTTGTTGATATAACTTTCTGTCAGGGGAAAAAGGGTACACGTTTTTAAAAGTGAAGATAATTAACCATTGGAGCAATGCAAGCACGGGTGGAGTCTCCAGTATTAGCAATAATAATGTCAGGAAATGTTTTCCTAAGAGATGTCTTTGGTTTTCCACCAGCATTAATTTTTGGAAGCCCAATGGCCTGTACTACATGAAAGATGGATTATCTTGATGGGCCATCATATCCTGGGAGTTCCCAAGCCTAGTGCTTGGGCACTGTTTAGCTCTGTTCCTGCTTGCAGGGAAGGATGGGAAGAAGGATTTGGTTACACGGGCAAGACCCATGTCTTGAGGAGTGTGTACTACGGAGCTGGCCGTCTGTATCTTAGGTCCCATTAGTCTAAGGACAGGGAATTACTTATGAAGCGGTGGGTCATCTTGACTTCTGGAAGGCTCCTGGGATCTATAATGGCTGACTGAACTGTGAATAGAAATCTCACAGCACCTCTGAGTGTACTTGCTGGAGCAGAGGGTGCTGATATGAAATTAGTCTGTTTCCTTGGGAGATGGGAGAGGGAAGGTGCCCTGGTGACCCACCCTAGGGATGCTGCTGTGTGCAGGAGTGCAGCCTCTTGGAAAAGCATCCCTTCCCTGCTGGGCTGAGAGGCAGGACAGAGCTGGGCACCCAGGAAAAAAAGGGGATGCAAATATGGGGGAGAAGCTCTCAGAAAGACCCTGTGGGAGTCAGTATCTCACTGATAATAAGACTTACTGTATTTTTCTGTGTGCACTGTTGTGGTCCTGGGTGCTTGTATTTGAGCACCCCAAGAGAAGTAGCCTTGCTGCTGTGACCTTGTCAGGCAGGGAAGCAACATCCCATTTAAGAGGCAGAAAGAAGGCAGTGACTTCACTGTGGACAAGGGAGGTATTCCATTTCAAGGCAAGGTCCTATCCCTTCTTTAAAATCCAGATAGAGGTTGCTGTTGACCCCAGCAGCGTTATGTGACCTTATCTGGCACATGGATATTTTCCTGAGGTTTTCTGTTAGAGAGGGGGGCTGTGGCTCAAAGGGCGAGTGTGAGGGTGATGCTGAGGGTCAAGCCCACCCACACTGAGCAGAGGTGGCTGGTAGGGCAGCTACGAGGTGTTCTGGGTGGCTGCCTGGGGGAAACAAGGGGAGGAACGTCTAGAGGAAAGCAGCTTCCAAAAGCCAGCACAGAGACGCTCAGCTCGCTTCAGTAAATCACTTGAGCATGATGTTGAGCATCTATTGTGATGTTTTGCTGAACGGAGGCCCAGCAGAGGAAGAAGTCCTTGGGTAAGTCAGGGTGTATAAATACCTCTGCTGTGAGATACCTAAAGCTGCAACGCTGCCACACAAAACAGCCAGGAGTAAATAGGCTCCTGAATTAGAATCTCTGCTGTATTTCAGATGTGACTGAACTGCATGTACAAAGTGTCCTTTGAAATAGCAGCTGTGTCTGCATTATCTTCCTTGGAGAGATAAGCAATTATGAGAACATTATAATGATTTCTTAAAAAAAAAAAAAAATTGGTCTAAACAGAAATTGCTTTTTAGTGCAGGAGATATTTAAACATCAGTACCTTGAATTGATTAAAAAGAGCTGTACTGATAATGCAATTTTGTAACGTGTGATTTGTGCTGAATGGTGCTGTGAATCACGATGAAAGGCTGGAGAGGAAACTTCTGATGGGACCTTCTGCTGTGTCGGTGTCTCTGAGATGATGTGTTCATTTCACAAGGAAGTCTGAACTTATGTAAAATGTCTCATTGCTGGGGGATTAATGGTAGTGTGGTTTTAGTGGCAGGTTTTGGCTCCTTAATGGTGGGCACAGGAATACCTTGCTTTCCTGAAGGACCTCTTAGGAGAGCTGTGTTTCTGAGGGATAATCTGCCTTCCTCCGCACTCTGAGGTCTTCTGTACTTTAAAGGATTTTGAATATCATACTTCTATAAAATTTCCACTTCTCCTGATGTTATTAGTCATAGCAATTATGTATATTTTTCAGATTTTCTCAAAAGCAAAATAGGTTTCTTTCACTTAGATAGCTAACCAATAGAAAACAATATCTCCTGACTAACAGGTAATACCAGTGAATTCTTGGATCGTAGAAGAATTTGCATCTTCTCCTTGAATCAGTAAGCAATTTGTTTATTCAAGACCTCTTGGAATCTGTTCCCTTGCAACATACAGCTCTAGTGCTGTTTTGTGAGTCAGCTGAGCTGAGAGATGTGCACAGCTGAAGTGTGTCCCTGTATCCAACGGGCAGTGCCAGGATGCTGGTGGCTGTAAGCAGTTACCAAGCTGAGCTGGACTCTTTCACTCTGTTCTTTTAATTCCCTTTTGCATTGTGTGCAAAACAAAACCAAAACAAACCCAAACCAAACAAACAAATCAGAAGGAAGGGGGTTCAGTGCAGTGAGCCTCTGAGCTGCACTCTGGGTGTCATTAATTTCCCTTCTGCTTGAGGTGGTGCTTAGGTCTGGAATCCTCCTGTACCCTGGCTCCTGTAATTAGGCTGCTACCTCCACAATGGGGTCTCAACTGGCTAAATCCTTCTCTTCAAGCAAGTACTGACAGCCCCCTCGTGTTAAGTTTTGTAAACACTAATTTGTGACATCTCCTGTGGCTTAAATCAAAGCACTCAAGTAAAAGTAATAATACCACGGTTAAAATGAATGTTAGAGAAGAAAATGCCTGTCACCTGACACTAAATGGATATGACACTGAGCGTGTTTCGGGAGATGTTTCTAATGAGGAGGTGCCGGGGGAGCTGACGCTGCTCTGGCAGCCCTGAAGCTATTGGCTCTGTGGCCTGCTCGGCAGCAAGGCAGAAGGGAGGAGATTGCTTTTTTCAAGTCTGTTTTGTGTTTTGCTCAGGTGCACATCAGAGGAGGAGAAGGACCTTGCTCCTGTAATTGCAGCCAGGCGATCTGCTGATGCATCTGGTCAAAGAGGCCCAAGCCCTGTTGGTGTGAGGTGCTGTACAATCAAGGGGGACACGGGTTTGTCCCTGTCCTGTAAAGGCTAGACTATTACCTGAAATTATGGCTAAATTATACAGCTCTTTCCTATTAGTCTCTTTTTCTTTTTTTGTAAGCCTTTTTGTCTTCCTTTTGTATCGACATCAGTTAAACCGAGTGCTTCATTCCCCCTTTTCTTTTCTCATGCCCTAAACTCTGTTGTTGTATTATACGAACTTTTCATGTCTGGCAATAATGGAAACAATAGAAGCCCTTGAAACCAAAACTGCAGTGTCACACTTGTTAATTTTCAAAGAAATTTCTGTAAGCATTCATTGTATAACCATAATACAGACTTTCAAGAACATAGCTGAGGTGCTTGTACCCATCTGCTGTGTTTGAGCACGTTGAAGAAAAAGCAAACCTCTATCAGCATATAAGAAGCCAAAGCAAACTGGGAAACCAGACAGTATTGTCAGTAGGAGAAACACCATGTTGTGTAAACTGCTATCCTGTGGGAGGAACAAGGAGCAGGGGAAAATGCCTGAAAGTGCTGCCCATGTATGAACTCTAGGCTGGGACTGGATGGCATCTCCACTGGGCAGTGGGTGGCCACTGGGTATCACCTCCATGGAAATCTGTCAGGTGGGCACTAGTCTAGTGCTGAGGTTTTCTTTTTCCACAGGCATTTGTCTGAATCTGCACAATCTAATGGTGTGGAGCACAGGACTGGAGGTGCAGAGGGTGGAGAACAGAAGTGGTGTCCAGGGAGAGTCTAGGCAACTCAACAGGACCTGAAGTTAAGAACTGAAGGTGGGAAGGCAAGAAACACCTCTGCATCTGCACTGATGGCTTTGCTTTGTGTGAACCATGAGTGCACTTGGCCTTCCTGGAGACATCAGTGACCAGTAACTGGTTGCATAGAGGTACATGGCAAGCAAGCACCCTGGACTCTGGGAGGCCATTTCTTCTTTTACTTCTCCCAGGTCACCAGATATGTGCTACAGGGACCCTGCTCACCACGATGCCCTGTGCTGGAAGTGACTGCTTTGTGGAGCTGGTGGAAAGGCACCACTGGAGCTCACCAGCTGCAGCCCTGCTCCATGCTCTGCTTCAGCTGAGCAAACATCATGGTGAGCTGCTGTGGAGCGCGTGGGCAGAGCTGGCCCTGGTGGCATGCTGGCAGCTTCACTGGCATGAATCACAGTGGCTCCCTGGGGTCGACACGACTGCACTGAGCCCTGTCAGCGAGGTTTGACCTTGCAGAGCTGCTCACAACTCCACGGGTTGGGGTCTGGTTTGGAGCTGGAGTGCAGAAGACCGCAGTGCTGCACGCTGGCCAGCTCTTCCTATTTCTAGTGCTTGGCAATCCCTTGTTAAAAGGCTGTGAACTTGGGCAGCTGCCGGAGTGTCCAGCACCTTTCTCACGTCTTTTACTTCCTTTTTAATTTAACTGAAAAATGCACTTTTTTTTTTTTCCTGATTTCACTGTTCCTTATACGATTAGGGAAAACTCCACGTAGGAAGCCTGAATGCTTCTACCATGGAAATATGTAGTACCAGCTCTGGCATATTTATGTTGGCTCCCTGATTAGACAATGTGCCAAGCTGTCCTTCGTGGCCTTAATTATCGCAACTTCGGGCCAGCGTTGCCTGCTTACAGCATAATCCCACGGCCTAGAGTGAACCCTCAAAATGCTTAATTAAATGACATTCCACAACAGATTAAGGAGTCAGAAGCCCAAGATAAAGAAAAAGGGAGATGGTGATCAGAGGGGTGGCAGGTGCTCTTCCCTTTCAGGATAATGCTCCTGACGTGGACTGTTTCATTTTGAGTGCAGGAAAAAACAATGTTAATTGGCAGCAGCTTAGGGGCTGTGCTTGGCTTCGTGGGCTTTCACTGCAAAGGGGTTCGGAGACATCTCAGCTCAGGCTGGTGTAGGAATGGGCTCTGTGGACTCTCACTGGGTTACATCAGCTGAGGATCTGCTCCCTGCTTGGCATAATTGGATGGTCTCTGTCATCGTGTGTGAGTTATGGCTTGATCCTGAAGTCTGCCCATGTGAGCAGGTGCTGCCTGCCAGGCCGTGGTGTGTGGCTCCCAGTTCATGTGGCACTGTGCCAGCTCACCCAGCCTGGAGCCTGACAGCCTCCAGCAGCCTTTACTGCAGTGACCAGAGACTTCTTGCGTTCTGTTTTGGGCACCTGGATGAGGCCCTTTGGCAAAGTCAATGGATGCCTTTGCTGCTTGACAGCACTGAAATCCAGGCTGAGCAGCAGGGACAGGCACCAAAAATCAGCTGCCTTTTTAAAAATTATTTTTAACAAGAAAACTGAAACCTTTTCCCTGTGTAAAAGCTAGTGAGCAGTTATTTGGAACAGACACGATCAAATTGTGTTAGGAAGTCCCCCTGGGAGCCAGAGCCTGCATCTAACCACAGAAGATCAGCATACAAACACAAATGCTGTAGATAATATTACATTGCACAGATTAGAGCCCAAATCTTCAGCAAATCATTTCAGAGCAAGAAAACGACAGCATGGGGCACGTGCAGCACACCGAACACATCTCCTTCAAAGGCCCAAAGGTAAAGGCAGTTATTGCTAATATTGTGGTTTCTCATACTAGCCCTCAATTACTTGCTCCAACAACTCTTGTTTTGGATGAATAAACTGGCTGTGCAGAAGCTGACCTGGAGTGATTTCTTCTTCACAATGAGAAGTGGATTGTGGTTGGGTGTCGTGATGTTTCCAGGGGTTTGGTTTCTATGGTTTATGTCCTTCTCCAGTCCTATAACATAATTTCAGCTATTAAACTACAGGAGGAGGGAGTGAATTTGATATTGCTGCTAACACAGGGACAGTCATGAGGGGAAAGAAAATGCAGAGGGCCTGAGTGAAAGTGGTCTCTGGCCAGTGTCTATGGTGGGTGGGAGGTGATGTGCCAGGCAGTGGCTCTGCCTGGGGGCTCTTGCACAGAGGGCTGGAACTGGCTGTAGCTGGGCAGCACTCCTGCCTCCCAAGACCTGAGCTTTAACCATCTCTTATCCTACAAGTGAAAAGAGTTTAATGGTCCCAGCCTAATCCCTAGTGTGTGTTTTGCCCACGTTACAATGTACCACATGCTTTGACACAACTGGAAGCTTTGGGCATGTAGAGGAAAGGATTTTTTTGTATTTGATAGCAGAAGTAAGGCGGATTATTCCTAAACTGCACCAGCTAAGCTGTGCGAGGAAGTGTAGCACATCATTTCCCTATCTCTGAAATGGAGAATGTGGTTTTTTTTTGCTGAGCAGGGCTATTCAGGTGGTGAGTTTAGCATGAGGACTGTCTCACTACAGCCCAGAGGCTGCATGCATTTTCTGCATGTGCTTAATCCCTTGCCCCATGACTGGTCCTGATGTGGTGCAGTGCAGCAACCTGGAGCACGTACCAGCATCAGAACAGCCCTAAGGCCTGATCTCCTCTCCTGGAAACACTCTTACAGAGCCATCATCTGCCTGAATACTACAGGACTTTACCCAGCACAGTGTATTTACCAACATCAGCATTTATCATCTGCCAGTGCAGCTTTCCTTTTTGCAAAGGAAAAGTAAAAGTTTTTAAAAAGCAGGTGAAATCTTAGAGCAAAAACCTCTTTCTAGATATTCCATGGAGGAATAACCCCGGGCAATAAATGTGCTATAAGGATTTTTATTTACCTACAAGTATTTTATGCTTGGGGCTAACGAGTCTGCACTGGTGCCTGTTCAGAGCTTTGTATGTGATAGAAAGCATCAGCTCAAATTTTTCTTTGTTGTATGTTTACGCAAACTGAAAATTCATTGATTCCAGCCTGAAGACCCTGTTCTGCAAGGGTTGGAGCATCCTTGGTTTCCCTCATGACATCTCTAAGTCATTCAGCAACATGCAGCTCTTGGATGCTTTGCTCTTCAGCCAGGTAGAGGATCAGCCAGAGTAAAAGAGTGGAGGTTGTATCCCAGTTTAGTCTTCATAAGGGATGTGTGTACAAACTGGGACTCCCTTTGGCTGCAGCAGAGCTTTGTGTGAATGAAGCCCCAGGTGTGCAGCATGTTGTGCAGAACCCAGCTGAAGGCCTTTGTAGCTGGAGCAATATAAAGGTCTTTATATCCAGTCTCCAGCCTTGAAAGTGCTTCTTTGAAGTCTCTGGGCCTTCATGTGTCCTCCAGACTTTTCATTTAGTGTAATGTTTTGTTTTGGTGTGTGGGTTTTTTTTTTTTTTTAAGATTTCAGGTAAGATTTCAACAAGCTGGGGATGTATAAAAGTATAAAATATTCGCTTGAGTCCTAATCAGTCCAAACTGTTTTCTTAAGAAGGAAAAATAAAGGCTGTTAAAGCAGGCCAGACACTTACATGGCAGCAGATGTTTCCCTTTATTGTCAGAGCAGCAATCTTTATTAAATACCAAAGAAAGCCCTGTAAATCCAGGAAGGCGGTTGAGTCTATACTGAGGACACCTCTTCCTCAGGCCAAATAGTCTTCTCTAAGTCATTTGTTTTTCCTGCTTATCCTTCAATGGTGTTTCCATGACATAAAAGCAAAAGGCAAAATGAATATTTAACTGTGGAAATAATCAGATAGCTAAAGCTTGAAAAGAGAACGTGGGAAGCAAGAGAAGGAGCTGAGACAATGCCTTTCACACCCATGCTGTCGTCTCCTTGGTGCCAGGACTAATGCAGGGCTCTTCCAGGGGACTCCTGGAGATGCCTCCAGTTCAGCAGCGGGCTGGGACCTCTAGACACAACACAGTTAATAGCTAGGTTATCTTCTTCCCAGAAAATGTCTGACAAAAAGCAAACAGCACGTTGTTATTGCCTGGGAATAGCAGAGCGAGGCCTCCATAGGATGGAGAGAGCTCTTCAGGGGTTGTCTGGAGAGCGCTGGGTGTAATGAGTCTGGTAGTTTTCATTAGCATTGCTAATGGCATCTTCCACTTCTAAGAAATAACAGCAAGGTTTCATGAATTAATAAAAGGAAGATTGTGATTGACTAAACAAAGGGTGTGCCAGTCCATGCAGCTGGTCTGTTTTAACTAGGTAATGTCCATAGATACAGCGGTAATTTAATTCTCAGTTGAAATACTCCAGAGGAAATGTCAGATCAATAATGTAGAAAAGGGCAAAGATTTGCTAAGCCTGGCTGACTTGCGTGTGTTAACTATTGTGAGATAGATATGGGTAAATGCTGAACATTAAGGTGAGTAATCACAACTGTCTTGGGTGTCTGAAAAAATTTTCTGCACAAACACTGTACAAAACAAAGGGGTTACAGGCAAGAAGCTGGATGTGAAGGTAACAGGTTATTTCACACACAACTCCACAGTTAACATCTGTGGGTTTGCTTTTTTTCTGGAAGAAGAGAAAAAGCCTCGTTGCAGACATTGTCCCATCCACCCTAGTGTGGTGCTGAGAGTCGCTGTGCCTACCCCTAACCTGGGATCCTGCACCAACACATCTTCAAGCCTGCCCACATGTGTACCAGCACTACCTCGTAGTGGTTTTAAAGCTTGGAATCTACCTGGGTTTTATCTGTTTTGCCAGCAGGTTACGTGGGTGCATCTCCTACTGGCTTCAAACTATTACCATGGGAGATGCTAAGAAGAGGAGAACCCTTACACCCGTGCTCCTGAGTCTGCGTGAACTCTGTCTGCATTCAGATTTTCTGCTCAGCTCTGCAGGCTGCTCTGCCTCCCTGAGCCAGCATTGCCAGACAGGACCACTCAGCTTTCTGAGTTTACCCCTGAATGTCCAAATCTGGATTGCCATTCTGACTTGAGCCCACCACAGTCTGGAGATTAACTGCACCCTGTGTGTAGATGGCCATAAAACAGCTATGGAATGAGTAGGTCCCACGTTACCTGGGAGACTCCCATGGGCCCAAATCTCAACTATTTGACAAGAAATTTTCTATGAAATCTTTGATAAACCACCCAGGATACTTGAGGGTATTTTTATTTAAATAACACTATCTTTTCCAGTACCAAGAGCGAGGACTCTCCCAGAGAGACTGTGTGCGTGGAGTCTGTGGGAACACTGATTTCAGAATTGCCAAAACAAATAACAGGTGCCTGTGTTATTTTGCAAGTAGGAGCTCCTCAGTCTTTGGCAGAGGAGATGTTTCCTTACAACACTGATCTTACCCCAAAGGCCCCTGGAAACCTGGGTGGTATATTTACGGTAAAGAA
>NW_008589294.1:48618-75340 GCF_000691845.1 Merops nubicus
CTATTCTGAAATCACCTTTGATGAAAAAGTCTTTCTAGTACCTTCCCAGCTACTTGTTCATCTGCTTAATTTCTGCTTTCAGCTAAAGTATGGATCAGTATCAGGTTTGAGTACAACTGGAGAAGGCACACAGTGACTCAGAGAACCTGTAATAGCCTTTTTCCTAGGGGCTTGGCTTACCTACTCCAGAGAATTGAGCATGGGTGTAGCTACACCAAAGTCTCTGTACCAGTACAAACCTGTGGTTCAGAAACGTGGCAAGACTGGAAAAAAATGCTTATGCCAATTCAGTTAGCCCTCATCCAGGAACTGCACAGGTTGCACTGATGTCCAAGCAGAGTTTGTCATGGTGGTGGCTAATAGTAGGTGGGCAACAGTGGAGTGAGATTGTACAGAGCAGTCCTTTGAGAAGGGCTGCTTCACTTGTCCAAGGGATGAAGAACCAGCTGCTGACTGTTTGGCAGCTAGTAAAACCATGAATTGATTTTGCTGTGCTCCAAAGGACCACCTCAGGAGCTACCCACCCAGTATTTGCCATAGCAGGGTCCTGGTTTTCTAGCAGGGTGGTGATGGGCAGGATCTGTTCCCTGAGTAGCAGGAAGTCCCTGGCTTGGCAGGGTGGTGTGGGAGATTGCTGCTGCTGCTTGCCACGGTGCTCTCTGAGGATGTAGGAGCTTTGGAAGGAGCCAGTGGCAGCCTGGTGCCTCTACACCCAGTGTCAACTGGCCTTTTACTGGGCTGCTCCCAGCTGCATTTTAAAAGAAGGAAAGAAAAGAGCTGACGGAGCTGGAACTGCTTTAAGGTGGAACTGAAACAATAGCTTGTGGCTGTCTGAATCAGTTCCCTTGTTCCATGAGTTTGACTCAGAGCTGAGTGTTTCAGAGCCTCAGAAAGAAAAGGCTTACTTCAGTTTTGGTTCTAATGATGGGCAAAGGTCATTGCAGCTGGGAGGAGAGGGGAAATGAAAGGCACGGGCTTGGCTATTTTCTCTGAACCAGCTTCACCCGTTCCTGGTTACGATCTCAGCAGAATAATAACTGATATTAAGCAAAGCCGAGAAATGAAATTAACACATGCAGAATTACATTACAGCCGTGTCAGGAGCCCTGCTGCCCAGCAGCGCTCACAGGGCCTGCTGGAGCAGAGGAACAGGGGTGGCGAGGACGAGCTGATGGCTCGGAGCGAGTCCCCGAGTTGCCATGCCCAGAGCCACGGCAGCGGGGCAGGGCTGCGTGCTGGGACCTGCCCACGCCATGGCCAGGACACCTGCAGCTCTGCCCACGGGGCTGGAGGGGTGCTCTGCCCGCTGTGCCCCCGCAGCTCAGCCTTCTCTCAGGCCAGCACGATGCATGGACAGTGTGGAGCTGGAGGCTGGGTGGGCAGAGCTGCCGCCTGGGCCTCTCCGGGGGTTTGGCCAGGCTTCGAGGCCAGACCACGGCACAGTGCGAGGGCTGCGTGAGGGGCAGCCAGGACCCCCAGCCCCTGTGGCTGGGCTTCACCACTTGCCAAGACAAATAAGTCCACCTGCCCTCTGTCTTCTCACAGCTCCAAGACCCAGTTTTGCTCCCAGAGATGTTACAAATCTCTGCTTGCTCTCGAGGTTACCTAGAGCCTGTTCTGTATTCATCCATGCAGGAGTGAATGTCTTCACTTCCAAAGTGCTATCCCTAGGGACTGCCCCGAAGGTTTCTGACAACTGTTTGTCTTGCAAACGCATTAACCTGGGATGGTGGCCAGGGAAACCAAGAGCTGGCTGCCCTTGTCAGCTTCCTGGAGTGCCTGCTGGAAGTGCAGCACATCCCTCTGTCTCTGCACAGAAAGTGGAAACCCACTTGAAACATGAAACGTGGGCTGATGTATGAAAGAAAGAATGGTACAGAAGGATGCATTTATTATATATCAGTAATAACAATGAACCTTCTAAGGAACTGTTATATTTGAAGAGGTTAGAAGAGCTGATAGGATACAATAGCCATGGAAACCTTTTGTTTGTTTGTTTCTTGGCAGTGACAGCTTTGCCTCACTGGGCTTAATATAGTGCTACATGTCAAAATAGCCGTTAGTGCTGGGATGTTGCCTGCCACAGGTCTGAGCTTAGCACCTGGGGAGCTGTGAGGTGCAGACATGACCCTGAGCTGCCAGGCAGAGCTGTGGCCGTGTTGCCACTTCAGCTGTGCCCATCTCTGCTGCCCCCAGCAAGGCAGAATCGTGTCTCCGTTCTGCCTGGGTGCAGCAGCCACAGCAAGGGCCGGCTGGGAAACGTGGGTGCCAGAGAGGCAGAGGCTGGGAGCAGGTGAGTAGTGCTGGTGCTGGAGCTGTGCAGGGAGGTGGATGCTGCCTGGGCCCCGAGCCAGGCTCTGACCAAGGGCTGCAGATGTTTGTGCTTCACCGGGGCACTGGACGAGCCAATGCTGTGTGCCACCACTCTCTCTCTCCTGAGCTCTCCCACGAAAACCTGGTGAATCTCTCCACCATATCCTGGAGACATGCAAAACCACCCAGAGGTGGCATGGCTCTTCTGACCCCCATGCAACACCTTTTGTACTTTTCTGCAGAAAAGCAGCCTTATGGGGATCTTTGCCTTAAGAAAAGACCCAGGTTTCTCATTTCCTCCACCCATCTGAAGCCTCAGGGGAATAACCCAGAAACGGTTGTTCCTGCAGCTCTGCCTGCCTGGTCTGAGGCTCTGGCATGGGGCAGGGGCTGGGCAGCCCAGGCCGATGTGCAGAACGGGCTGGGCTGGGCTGGGCTGGTGGCGAGCACTGTCTGTGGGGAGCCCTGGCCCAGCTCCCCTGCCTGCTCCTCCACCTGCAGCCCAGCAGAGCCCAGCAGGGTCCAGCCCTGCAGCTCTCCCCGCAGCCGGGAGCCGCTGGGGATGAACCCACACCCCGACTTTGGCACCCGTAGCTCTGGTGTCACAAAGTGGGTTTGCACAGAGCCAGGAGATTAATCCAAATATTCCCGTGGTGTGGTTAATGACATCATTTACTCCAGAGGCTCTGGGGACAGCACGGACACTCGCTGCAGCAGCTGAAGTGTTTCATGCCTTCCCCAGGACACTCTCCAAACACCGGCAGGGCTGAGTGACACAAAAGTACTTGTAGACTGGTTTAGGGTTAGCATGCTCCAGAGCAGTGCAGTCAAAGCACAGTGAGCGTTAGGAGTGGTTCTCTGAGAGGATCATTTGTCTGTGAGGGCTTGTGATTATTAAATACATCATAAATCTCCCACTCTGTATTTTTCATACCTTTTTTTTTCTCAAAGTATTACTCACATAATTTTCCCTCTGAAAGTTATTATGAGTGACTCACCTTTAGCTTGAGCGAGCAAACATGACCAAGTGTTTATTCTGTTCACAGCTGGGTAATTTTAAGACCAGATCCTGACCTTAAGAAATTCCCTGAGCAAGGCTGGTGGATAAGACAGTACACCAGCGGTCCCTGGAGCATCGTGACTCAGAGGCACATTTCTTATTAAAATGTTTCTGCTTTTAACTCGAGGCGGTCACATCTTGCTGACCAACATCCACAGTGAATTACCCGTCCCTCCCCACGCAGCATGTGCTGGGCTGAGCTCCCAAAACCTCCCCGGGCGCCTGCAGTTGCCAAGGGGACATCAGCCCCGTGGCCTTTGCTGCTGTCCCACCCAAGCACTGGAGGAAAAAGAAAAGGGAAAGAATTTTTTTTCTTCCATAAGTAATTAATATAAGTAATGATGGATCCACACATTGCTCCAGAGGGAGAAATAAAAATGAGCACCCCTGTGGCAGGGGGAGGATGGGGAGCTGGGGCTCAGCTTCTCACCACAGCTGCTGCTGGGGAGAGCACCTCTAGCTTTGCTAGCCCACCCGTCCTGCCCCAGCTGAAGGCCAGTTTGGGTAGGATTTTCTCTTTGGATCAAGATCTTTTTTTTTTTCCTTGGCACCTGAAATCAGCAAATTCATTTTTCAGTGACAGCTAAGGGAAGGCAGAGTGTGTGCTACTGGCCTGCCTGTAAAAGCCTCTTTGTTGCCTGCTGCTAACCTGAGCAGTTTTACAGTCTGTTCAAATGCTTTTGTCTCGAGTTTTGTTTTCAGTTTGTGTCTCACCACCAATCTCACATGGTTTCCTGGCTGGCAGAATAATCTCTAATCTTAGCAAACCAAAGGTTTATAGCATGTCAAATGAGCAGGTGAGGGAAGCTGCACACCCTGCGAGGGGGGAGTGCCTGCAGTGATGGAGTATGGGGCAGGAAGCTGCAAAGAGACTGGGCTGGGGACTGTGGGGAGGACTCCAGGAGCTAGGGCAGGGATGCAGAAAAAAAACAGAAAGAAAAAAAAAAAAGGCAGTGCAAAGGCTGTTGTCACAAACCTTCTTCCGGACAACTTGCAGAGAGGAAGGGACTTTGGCAGGGAACCAAGAACTCTGTTTCCTTGTGTTGGTGTTTATCTATTGCAGCGAGAAGAGATAAAGGGAGGGCAGTAACTGAGGCAGGTCCTGGGCTGGGGAAATCACAGCCCCTGAATCGTGCATCACCCTGGAGCTGGTAGAAGGGCAGCAGAGCCACTCAGAAACAAAGATTTACTCTATGCTGAAACATATTGGAAACTGGCTGGAAGGATGTTTAACCTTACCTTGGGAACTGGTTCCCTAAAAGCTTCTGAGCCCTGGAAGTTAGGTTTAATTATTAGCTAATTGGCTGGGATGTCTCTCATTTGTAACAAATGAGGAGAGAAAAGATGGAGGCTGTGGTCGGTGTCAGAGAAGCTGGTGATCTCCTGTTTAAGGTGGCAGAAGGAGCTGTCAGCCTGGTCTGTAGGAGGTAAAAGGATGGGTAAAAGTGCTGCTGCATGGGGATGTCTCATCCAGGCCTGTGCCCTCGGGAAGTGGAGCATGTTGCCTGTAAGCTGTCACAGATCAGGCTCTCTTGCCCGTGGACAAGGCTTTGGAGGTTACCTGCTGTTGTGTTTCATGAGCTCACTCTCCTGGGAAGATGGGAGTAAGGTAACACAGGCTCCATTTTAGGTGGCTTTATGACCTGAGGAGTGACCTTTTGAGAGGGTCAGAGGGGGAATAAGAGAGTAACTGTAATTCTGTAAGTCTTAAACACTGTGACAGCTGCTATGAAAAGACTGAAAATTTCTGTTGGGGAAAATACTAGTAGCCTTAATCTTGCACTGCCTTCTTGTATGATGCATATAGTATTATCTTTGTGTGATATAGGAAGCAGCCATGTAATACTGTCTCTTTGAAGGTTCTGTTAGAGTGCCCTATCTTTGCTCACGTAGCTACAAAGTCAAATCCCAGCTGATATCTCAAAGGAACTGTAGAAGACCTGAACAGATGTTGAGCCTCTGACTTGGAGTGTCCTCTCCTCACTCTGCCGTAGATGCACATGATAGCAGCTAATCAAATTAATTTGCCTGTGCTTTAGTCCTTGCTTGTGAAATTAGAATAACAGCAGCTTGTTATTTTGCAGATCCTGTGTAGATCAACCCAGTAAAAGTTATGAGGGAGTGGTGATGGGATCCATATCAGAGTATAGTAAAAGCTAAGGGGCAAAGAAGCCAATAGGATTAAATTTAGGGTTGAAATTTTGGAATCAAAACTTGTAATACTTCTGGAAAACCAGATCTGGTTGTTTAGGTGTTGCATTTTGTTGATCAGAAATATCTCAGGGTGGATACCAAGATGTAATTAGCCTCTGTATTCCAGTTGAACTGGCTCTGCCCACTGGCTCCTGGAGCTGCTTCGTTGTGTGGTGTGCTCCTGACGTGTTGCAGGGAAGTGCAGAGCCCTGAAGCTCCCAAAATCAGGCTGCCAGTGAGGGGCTGTGCATCGGCACTGTGTGAACTATTGGCCTCATTTGCTCCCTGCTTCCGTCTATCCGTATCTGAGACAGGATTATTAATATGTTTTTATCTCCCAGGATGACTGAGGTTAATTGAGATTTGTGAGGTGCTCAGATGCTGCAGTGATGAGCACGGTAGAAACGGGAGGCAGCAGAAATGTTGGTAGTTGTGGGAAGATTTTTTTAAAAATAAGTCTGGAAGTTATCAGAAAATATATCTTGAAAAATAAAGAGTAATGCCCCTCTCTTTCTACAACTAGAACATTTTAAAGGTCATTAATGGGGGAAAACTGAGAATATTTTTGCACACTTTTTAGGAAAACCCCTCTGCTTTTACTCTTATCTGATGGTAAAACAGATCAAAGAGAACACTTTCTGATAAGGGTCATGTATTTGCCAGTTGTTTAAACAAAGGCCTGCAAGCCTTACCTTCAATGTTTGTCTTTAGAAGTTGCTGAGGACGGTGGCTGCCTGTGCCCACAAGCTCGGCAGACCTGGGGGAAGAGGCGTGGGACCTGGATGGGGACAGAATATCCCTCAGGTAGGGGTCGAAATGAAGTTCATTTTCTGGTAATGATGTAACAAAAGCTTGAAATTAGGTATATTGGGTTAAAGGAAACACAACCAGTTTCCAAAAGGCCTGTGGAGGACAAAACATGTTTAAATGCCAATGGGGGTTTCATGAGGCTTGAAAGGAACATCCCTCCCTGGCAGGTCAGTGTCTCCCCTTTATTTGGGATGGTCCCCAGTGCCCTACTGCTGCTTCTGATATTGAGGTACCTTCCAAAAAATCTTCAGCTTGAATTCTAGTCCTGAAACAAGCCTCAGGTGGACCTGGAGAACTAGTGAGTCTATTTGCTCATCTGTAGCATAAGGGCAGCTAATTTCACCATGATTTTTTGGTTTGGTTTCTTGGTTTGTTTTTAGCAGAAGGAAAGATGAAGTCTTTGATTTGAATTTCACAAAAAGGTGTGCAAATGGAAGGTTTGCTCCTGAGAAAATGGATTGAGAATAGCAAGAGGAGGGAACAGTATGTGCCTGAGCTACTGATGTCAGATTTGTTTGATATGTTCTTCTGGATGGCAAGGGTAAGGATGTGTTTGCACACACTGGTATTTGTCTGCCTCTGGTTTGCTTTCTGTAAGAGAGAAGTGATATGAAACGGAAAGGCAAAGTGAAAACCAGGAACCTCAAAGCTTGTATGACTCAAGTGTGAATCGTTATGCCATATTCTAAAGGAAAACAGCATTGCAGTAGCTGCCAGCAGATAAAACTTCTTGTCCTGCCTCTGCTGCAGACCAAGTGGGCAGCCTTGGTCAACATCTCACTGCTCCATCCTTCTGTCTCTGCTCCCTTTAGTGTCTTTGTGCCACAGTTCCTGATGTTGGGCAGCTGTTTGTGTGGGGAGGTGGGGTTCCTATTGTGTTGTGTAGAGACACCTACTGCACCCCCCTGACCCACCCTGCATCCCCATCCTGGTCGTATCCCAACCCCAGCCCCCTTCCCTGGTATCCTTGCTACAGTGGCAATGTGTAGGGAGCAGTAGGAGTGTTGGAGTGCCCCTGGACGTGGAGTAACCAAGGTTAGGTATCTGCCAACTACTCTGTGCACTGAGGAGCAGTGCAACCTTGTGTAGCTGTGCAGGCATCATAGCCAGCGTGGTGGTTCTTGGCCATGAAATGGGGCAGAACTGGGAGCAACCCCTGGACCTTGAGTCCTGTGTGAGCACAAGCGTGGCCAAGGAGCACTGCCTGTCCCTCAGTTTGGGCCACCTCACCCTGTGAGACTTTACATTTGGGACAAGCTTGGTTCTCTCCGTGTGGCTCTGTGAAAGGCCAGCGCCGTGTCTCTGCAGGTTTCCCCAGCGTGATGCAGTCAGGAGAGGACCAAGCTCTGTGGCAAGGACCAGTGTTGGCAGCAGCGGGCTCTGCAGGGCTGCCCAGTCACCCTCATCTCATCCCCATTTCCGCTTCTTCGGTAGCACAAAATGAATCCTTCAGAAGTTAACTAAATAAACAAATATGGAGCTATTTATTTTCTATTGTCATAGAAATGCTGTGGGCTCAGGCAGGATTTTGTACTTTCTGCTCACATCTGCAGTCCTGCTGTGCTCGGGGTGGGGAAAGGACTATCCCTTTTATTTACTCCAGCCTTGCCAGTAAATCAAATGGGAAGGATCCTGCCCTGAAGCCACCCCTCCCCAAACCCTCTCCCCTTTCTCCTCAGTCCCAAGGGAGCAGCATCTGCCTGGTAAACACTGGCCATAAGAAAAAACAAACACTTTTTCCTTTCTGAGTTGGGGGGGAGAGAGAAGAAAAAGGCCTTAGCAAATGTGGGTTTCCCTCCAAACTACAACAGAGCCATGCCTGCGAAGGGTGCAGCTGTGCTTCAGAGGGGGCTGGTTTTGTTTTTCTAATGCACCACTAGGGGTTCAAACAACGTGCCCATGATACATTGCCTTTTGTAGAGAGCAGCTTCTTTGTCTCCACACGCTTAGTTATTTTAGTGTGTGTGGGTTTGTTTTTTTTGTTGGTTTTTTTTTTTTTTTAAATGTTTATTTTTTCTAAGCATTTGAGTCCTTGTGTCGAACTCATGGCTCATTGGGATAAAAGCCTCTGCTGTGACATCCTCAGCCTGGATCCCCAGAGTTGTTTGTTTCAAAGCAATAGTCTGGGAGAATTTATTGAACTGGCATCTCCTACCCGCCACCTCCCACGTAAATTAATGAAATGGATGTTCTGTGGCACTTGTTAAAAAGCAATAAATCTTCTCTTGCATGTATTGCTTCAAAGGTAAGGAAAAGAGAAGACACAATTTAGTCTTGAGGTAGGATGGCTAGAGAAACTCTTTTCCCTGATGCTTCATCTCAAAGGCAAGATGCTTTGTCTCATCATCCAAAGCAGCTTGAGAAACCAAAGATACCCCTGGACCACAGAGGCCTGATCCTGTTCTCTTCACCCAGCTGAAGCCTCCATCCCTGATGCAGTCAAACTCCTGGGCTTTTCACCTGGAGGCACCACATCTCCTCATAAATCCAGCCCCCATGCTTGCAGAGATACCTCCAGGAGCAACGAAACAGCTCACTTGGCGAGACCTGGTGATTACTGTGTGATGATGTTAATCTGCACTTAATGGCGCCTGAGTATCTCTCAGTGCTTTGCAAATCCTGATTAAACAAACCATAGTTAATGGTCTTTAATATTTTTTTTTTTTTATTTAATAGAATCTGTATATTGCCAGGATGTGGTAAAGCCACTTTCTTAATCTTTCATGTTGAGTCAATGTCAGCACTGCAAAGAGAAGCCCTCCAGATGATGGCTGCTCCCCTCAGCTGCTGGCTCATGGCCACAGGTGGTGCATGCCAGGTCTGGGCTGGTTCCCGTGCCCCTCTCATGGGGCTTGGTGTGGTGGGGGGCTGCCGTGGAGAGCAGTGGTCTGGGCTTGTCCCTGTTCTCTGAGCTGGCAAATGACCACTGCGGGGGAGAGGTGGGAGTCCACCACTGCAGCCCTCTTGGGTTGAGCCCTGTGGCTGCTGGCAGCTCATGGTAATGGAGGCTCCTCCAGGGTGCTGAGAACCCCTTTACACGGTATGCACACATGAGGAGTGGGATCAAGGCAGCTGGCTCCTTGAGCAGTGTGAATTTCAAGGCAGATGAGAGCTCTGTGTCTTTGAGGATGCTCAGCAGCTCGACCTGGGGCAGTGCGCCCAGGGCAGACTGGGGATGGTGGGCAGGGGAACTTGTGACCACGGGCACAGCCTCTGCCTTTCCTGTGGCCTCTTCTGCACCGTCATCCTGAATCACAGCAGAAAGAGGTATTTCTCCCTCCTTCCACCCTAACCTGGCAGTCTATTGCCTCTTAGTCTGTGACTTAAACTTCTGCTAGCTGGCCAGAGGCAAGTGCAGTTTCACAGGCTGTGCGTAAAGGATGCCTTGGAGAAAGCTGATAATGTCAGACCCTCACAGCAGGGGAAGGAAACAAAGTGATGGGGGATCACCAGCCACTGCCATGTCCCGAGCGAGCCCGAGCCCCTGGGGAGGCCTTTGCTGTAAGGGGACTGCAGGAAGGTTTGAGTGTGTTAACTCCAGTCGGAGAAGGAAGGCAGAGAGGATCGTCAGGATGTGGTCAGTACATACTTAAGCACTTCTTCTGAAACCACAAACCCCAATCTCTCTCTTTCTTTCTTTTTTTTTTTTTTTTTTTTTTTTTTTTTTTTTTTTTTTCTTTCATGTTAGTTTTGCTGGGATAACACAGAAATGACTTGGCTTGTGGCATTTTCTGAGAATCAAGCTGAATTCAGGGCTGGCTGTAAATACCACAAAGGCTGGTGAGGGGTTCAGATGCTGGACTTGGAGGGGTCATTTTGGGTGCTGCAGGTTCCTTGTGGCTCTGGGGGAGGCAGAGGCAGAGTGACCTGTGCACAATGTACCAGGCTCTTCCAGATTAGCCCCGAGTGAGCCCAGCGAGGTGGCAGGAGCCTTGCCACATACTGTAGGTTAGGCTGTGAAAATAGTTGAATTTCATATCACACAGTATATTTTACAACTGAGTTTTAAGTTTTCCTGTTACAAAGTGTACTTGGCACTGCAAAAATGTACCTGCATTTTCTCAGATGGAAGAGATTGGGCTAAATGTCACCCTCTTGCCACCATCAATGTAGTTTGTGTTAGCATCTGGCAGTGAGGATGCTCTTCAGAGTGGCAGAAGCTTCCACAAATGTGGGCTTTGTGTTGATATAGGTGTGGGGTTTTTTGTTTGGATCTGGTGATTTGGAAAGTAACTGCTCACCAGAGGAAGCCTCTTAATCCCCGTTTCCCTGCATCAGAGAACCTACCAGATGGGATTTTCTTTCCCTCTCTGCATCAGGGAAGGCCTTAAATGGCTGTGCAAGCCATGCACTGGCTTTCACTGCCAATAAACCCCTGATGGTTATCATAGCCTTGTGGTCAGTGTCCTTGATCTGAAATTTGTCATCATGTGTTATGGCTCACAAAGCCCTGGCTCAGGCTTTCGGCTGAAGTATTAAACCTGCTGACAGATGCCAGCTCTCCTAGCTCTGTTGTGGTCTCCAGAGTGAGTGGGATCGTGAGCATTTTGCTGAATGAGTAAGAGCTTCAGTGTAGAGTCAGGGAAAGGCAATGGCTACTCTGCCCAAGTGTATTTGCTTCCAACATGAGCATGGGCTTGGCCACTTAGTAGTAGAGGTGGAGCTATGACGGTCTGCAGGGAGAGATTCCTCTACCATGGATGCAAGGACCAAACCCTACTTGGCTCCCAGGACTCAAGTGCCTGTTGCCCTTGGAGATCCTGGACAGGATATCTCAGCAGGATTTGTCCCTCTTTAGGGATGATCTACACCCATCAGTAGTGTGGAAGGTGATGTCTTCCTTACCTTAAGTATTTATTGTGGGATAAGACCCATTCCTTGTATTTTCATGGAACAATGCAGGCTAAGTGCCTGAGGCTTTAAAGTAAAATAAATAAATAAACTTTTTTTTTTTTTTTTCTTTAAAAGGGACTACCATTTCATTCTGTTTCCAAAACACTCCTGTGTTTAATTCAGCCACATAAGTACAGCCCCTGAATCTTTCTGTGTAACAAATTATAACCTGGTAATGGCAGTGAAAATGGTTTCAAAATCTTTTCCAGATATCCAGAATATTGCAAAACAGAATTAGAGCCTGAAACTAAAACCCCAAACCACTTCTGAATGGCAGGTTTAAAAGCAGTTTAGGTGAGAAGATGCCTGAACATGCATATTTTGTAGGTGGATGAGCAGCAATGAAGTGTGGCGGGTTTTTTGCCTTTTGGAATGTTTTTAGCGGGTTGTCTTATCCTGATCTCCAAAGTAACGAATAAGGATGGGAAATGATACTTGTGGCTCCAGGGAAGGAGTGGGGAGAAGAAGGCAGGAGGAGAAATAAACTAAAAGATATTAGAAGATGGAGGTGTGTGGCTCCTGTGGTCAAAGGACTTGGTAGGAGGTTGGCAGGAGGTTCCTCTGCTGCTCCCACAGCATTGTGCAGGTGCTCTGGAGTCTGTCCCACGCCTGTTACCACCATGAACCCAGGTAGCCAGGGCTAGTGTCTGCCAGAGACTCTGAGCTTGCACTGGATTAAACATTAAAACCTCATCTCCTTTGAACTAAGAATCCTTTTTCCTCTCCTTGTTATGGAGATTTATAGCGCAGCTCAAAGAGCTGCCTGTAATGCTGTGATGTCATGATGTATGATGACATTTGTGCTCTGCTCTGCAGTGCTCACCTCAAGCCTCTTCTGCACATGTGCAAACCCTTAGATATTAAACTAGCAAAAGGTGTCAAAAGGCAGCTGAGTTGCTGTGATATACAGCACTCTCAGACTCTTCCTGGTGTTACGTTTCCTAACCTTGGTCACTTGGATGTTGCCACAAAACGAACTGTGAAGCACAGCACTGGTAGATTTATAGTGGGCAAAGCTATCTGCAATGCATGTATCTGGTGGAGTAAATATTTCAGGGCAAGGAATAATATGTAGCTTTCTGACCTGTTTGTCTCCAGCATTTTCAGGTTGTTTTTTTTTTTTTTTTTTTTTTTTTAATGCAAAGTTTGAGCTGCAAAAATAAATTAACCCTGAGGTCTTTGGGTTTCTCCTTAGCTCTTTGACTTTTGAAGACAGGGAGACCTGTATGCTCTGCCAAGAAAGATGGACATTGGTCACTGACACTTAACCTTTTGTGTCCCGTCCCTTGGGAGCCATTGATGAGACTTGAGAGTTAATGCCTTTAAACCCTGGGAATTAATGTCTCCAGGCTGTTCAGAGCACAGCTCATCCCCTAGATCGCATGTTTTAACTAAATTGGTTACAAAATAGATCTGTCTAAATTGGTGCGAGCCCCTTTGTGTGGACACTCCTAAATCAGTTTAAGAGTGGCTGGTATTGATTTTAACTTAATGTGGTTTGTTACTGAAGTAAGCTGGATCAATAGTGCTAAATAGGTGCAATTTCTTGTGTTGACTATGCCATGGAAAACTTTCATAGAAAAGATGAGCAAACAGGGAAAAGGATTGAGTTTGTTCTGTGGCTTCTCAGTGATCATTTATCAGTTCTTACAGGCAGCTTTGGGATTTTCCCCCAAAAGAGAGAACTTCTGAGGTGCAAACAGAGAAATCCTGAATCCAAGTCCAGCCTAATGGGGAATTTCTAGAAATGCAAAGCTTTGTGTTTCACTTATTTACCACCTTTATCTTTGAGCCAAGAACCCATGCAGGGAACCAGCACCTCAAGTCGTCCGAAGGCTGCAGGAGGGATGCTACACGGCTCATGGCAGTGCTCAGAGCTGTGCTTTGCCATAGGCTGTCTGCACAGCCCCAGGGAGATCTCAAGGACCCACAGCCTCACTTCCCCAGGAGTGCTGCTGGCTGTGTGTGGTGTGCTGAGAGATTTTCTGGCACTAATGAAATTAGGAGGGCACAGAAATAGCTGTGAAGGATTCCCGTATGCAGGCTTAGAACCCTCTGGCCAAAAGAGCTCTGTACTCACTCTCAGGGGGAGCAAGAGGAAGAGGATCTGGGATTCCATCAGGAAAGATGGAATGGAGGATTGCTGTGAGGAGAATGAGCTGCCCTGTCTCCCCGTTAGGACTCAGACTGTTGAATCCAAAGAGGTTCTCTGCCCTCACCCTCCCTGTAAGCAGCATGTAGCTCCTGCTGGTGATCCTGTGGTTCCCCCTCGCGCATCGTGCAGCAAGCCTTGTGTGCTCGTTGCCGTTCCAGCTCAGTGCTGTTGTTATAACCCTCTGCATTTAGCTGCAAAACTTCATTTATTACAACAGCTAACGTCAATTATGGACCCACACAGGCCACCAGAGCCTTTGCTGAGCCCCTTATGAGCCTCCTGGCCCCTGTGGAGCAAGTGCCTCCCTGCCCCATCAGCCTAAGGATGCGTGTGGTGCCCCAAGGCTGCTGCCTGCATCTGGAGGGGTGGCACAGGGGCCAAGCTGACTGTCACCTCATACCCCTCCTGCTCTCCCAGCCTTTGCAGTAGGAGAAATCCAAATATCCACCCTATCACACCTACTGCCAGATCACCCACGTGAGACTATTTGGTTTCTACCAGAGCTCAAGCACGTCTCCCCCATGTTTTCTGTTGCTTGTCCCTGGAAGATGTGTGATGGAGGTTCCCTCACATGCTCAGCTCATTGCCATGCACGTCGCAGTCAGAATCTCATTTTCATTCCAGAAACAAAAGGTCTGTCAACGCGTTTAACTGCACAGAAAACACCAAACAAGAAATAAAGCCCAATTAAGAATAAAGAGAAGGAAGAGGCTCGCTATAATAGATTGTTTTGGTAAGTGGTTTCGTCAGCTCCATCTGCAAGCTGTTGCTATGTGAACCTGCTGCAGGACGGAGGCTGGCTCAGGCACAGGCAGGGCAGGCGTTGTTCCTGGGGGGCTGCTTCTCCCGGCTCTGGGGGCAGTGCAGAAGATGGGCATTGTCTCTGCCAGGAGATACTGTGCCGTCAGACCCCTGCAAACCCTTTCCTTCTGCCAAGGGGGGCGAGCCAGGAGCTCGCCTTGTTTTGCAGAGGCAACCCAGCTGAAAGCTGCCCTTGGATGTGCTTTCGGGGCCCTCCCCTGGTACCACCAAACCAGCAGGAGGAGGAGGCCAGTGCCACCATGGCTGGTGACCTTCCTGCAGGTACTGCCAGGCTGTTCCTGGGGATGGCCCTGCACTTGCAAGTTTCTCACAAGCTTTCCCTTGACTTTTCCCTTCCCTTCAAGAGATGACCACTTCAAACAAGGGTTCTGCTTTCTGATGCATTAAGACTTGGAAATTTGCCATTCATCACAGCTGTGTGTTTGAGCCTGTGTGATTATTTTGGGAAGTGAACCATGGTGATTTGTGTGTATGTGTTTTATTGGCGAGCAGAATGTTCCCTATCTACCTCTCCCTGGCTGTCTGCATTTGCATTGGTTAATAAAATGGATAATGTTCAATGACTTTCTGATGGGTGAACAAGATTTGGCACACAGGATGTAGTAGCTTTTCACGAAGGCTAAAATTTCATCCTGGGAGACTGAATCGTCTGTGGCAGTCATACACAATCCATAATAACAGAAGCTTTTAACCCATCCGTAATTGCTTTCATATAGAAAATGATTGCTGTAAGTTAACTTCATAATTTTAAATCAGTGGCTCTCAGTAGGATTTCAGATGCTTTAATTTGCCCTGAATTATCTGTAGAACTCACAGGCAGTTCATCTGTGCTCTTTTCTGATTATGTTCCTTGTTTCTCTGACCCAAACTTTGCCTGTTTAATTTTTGTCTCCTCTTTCTGAGAACAGACCCATCACCAGTGGTATCTCACCCATGGTAATGATTCTGATTGTGAATGGAGTGGATGATGCTGCCTCAAGCTGCCTCCTTTGGAGGACAGCCCATGCTTTGAACCTGTCATATGTTACTGACTTGTTTGGGAGGTAACCTTGGGTTGAAGCAAGGTACCCACCAGTGGAATGTGAGGCCAACCCAAGCAGGGCCACTGTAGTGTTGGCACCTGGGTTGGTTGATGCTATGGTTCCTCTTCTTCAGCTGAAAGGAGGAGAAATGGATGTCACAGCTGGCTCTGTGTGTACCTAGCACGTGGGGGATTTCTGAGCACAGTGTTAGACCTGCCATGACAGCACATACAGTGTGGATGTGGTGTCATTTTGGGAGTACCTCCCTAATGAGGGCAAAGCTCATGGCTGGGTTGTTTGACAGTCCTCAAATGAGCAGGGTGGCCACTCCTTCCCTTATGGCAGCAGCCAGCTTGTGTGATTTTGAGTGACAGCAGATGAAGGGGTTGCATTACGGCTTGTCTCTAGAACTGTACATCTGTGTCAGCTCTTTGCTAAATCAATAAATGGGATGCTGAAGGAAAAATACTTTTAGGCTTCTTATGTCTTTATGCATCAAAGTGATCGGGCAATGAGAAACTCGGATGGTGGCAGGCATCTCGGTGTGCCTGGCTGATGAATTTTTTGTCAAATCACGGGTAAGGGCTGGGTCTTGGAAAATGCTGGCAAGTTGTTCCCCCAGAGAAGAAAGCAGTATCATGGATTCCTTTTCATTGGTAGTTACTATGCTATTTGGATAGAAATCTTCAACCAAGGAGCCTGAGGTACAGCATCAAGAAGTGGAGAAAAATCACTTTGCATGTTCCAACAGACTAACAAATTACCTATGGAAATGCACTTGAGAATATTCCTCAGTAATTGGATTTCAGCTGTTGTTTCAGTGTATGTGCCCCCAGGCTGTGAAGGTAAAAGGGCTCCACTGAAATGCTTTGAAATGTTCTCTGGCACCTACAAAACGTGTTTACTATTAAAAAGTGAAACCTGCAAGTCGGAACGCTGCTAAGTGCAGTTTAAAAACAAAATTGCACCCCTTCAGCATAGCTCAGGGTGCTGAAGCATCTGGTTTATCCAGACAGTCTCAGCCCAGAAACATTCCTGTGACTTGAGTGGAGAAGTCCTGTCTGCTGTCTCCTGCCAGGGTAACATGGGCATGTCTGTGTTGTGCAGCAGGATGCAGAGCAGTAACGCTTGAACAGCGGCTGGTTTGAGTTGAGGAGTCCACATGGCCAGGAGCAGGCTAAGAAACACAGGAAGGTTTGCAGGATGAGTTGGTTTTGTACCTCTTGGATGTGCTAGTCCTACCCCTGGACCCAAAGTTGCTCTTTACAGGCTTGAAATACATCAAAGTTGCTGTTTTTGCAGAGGATGGGGGACACTGGCTCCTTAAAGTACCCACAGTGTGTTTGATGCAGAACAGGCATGCTCTTGGCAAGCTGCCTCTGGATGTTTAGCACCTTTTTCTTCAAATGCTAGTGACATCTCCAGAACCTGATGTTGAAACAGTAGGTGAGTTTGTCAGTGGCCACATGCTGCATTCGTAGGCTCACACTGGGCATGGCTCAGTCTGTATCAGTGGAGAGGTATACTCAGATGAAAAGGACTAGACTTGCACCCCAGGGGCTGTAGGTACAGTCTCAAATCTAACTATGAATTTAAAACGGTACCCTGAAAAGATGCTGATTTTGATGATGGGGGAGTTCCTTTGGGAACCCTTCTTCAGGGGGTTGCCTTCAACTTGTTTTGCACAGAAAGACATTTCTTAAGTTCTATGGAACAATAAAACTCAGACGTGTGAAAAGTAATGTGTGAAAAGTAGCACTTTTTTTTTTCACAAGGACTCTGAGTGTAAAACAGAAGTTAATATGTCTGTTATATGTGTCAAAAATCAGGGAAATGCAGGATTTTTTTTCCTCTCTTTAAAGAGCATTGAGACAGGCTACTTCCACAGCTGAAGCCTACCTGGCTGTGGGTCACCCATAAGCAAAGGTGGCTGAAACCCACCATCTTGCTTCCTAATTTACTTTTTGGCTGAAGACAAGAGCTAGACTTTGAAACCTGCACACCTCCATCTGAACCTTTCAGATCTCTCTGCCCTTTGGAAGGAGCCAAAAGCAAAGCCGGCCTTGGCGACTGCCCTAGTTTGCTTTGCAAGAGCTACGCAGAGGGAAATAAATCTGCTCTGCCGACGGAGGCAACTAGTTGTGTGGGTTTATAAATGCTCCAATTGAGTGTTTTGACACGGCAGTCAGATATAGTTAATCTTTCCCTTGACCTCCCGATAGCGGCGCGCGGGCTGAAACGCTAGTTAAGCACGTCCGGCTCCTGTTGTACCACTCGCGCTCCAGCGCACCGCCTAATCAGCTGTAATAGAGCTCTGGGTAAAACACACACAGTGCTTTTCACAGCTATTTAAACAAAAACAGACCTCGGTGCATTAGTTACGTACACAAGCCACACAGAATCGCTGCTCCTGTAGTTGAGAGAGAAGTTGGATGGGCTGGGCTTGCTCCAGGGAGGAGGTGTGGGAAAGGTGTGGGAAGCGCTTGCTTCTATTTGCCTGAATATGAAAAAATCTCCCCTTGGTGCCATCCCAAAGGGTGTGCGTCAGGATGGGTGGCTGGGTTTGTGTCCACAGTCCTGGACCAAGATTTACGACAGGTGGGGTTGGCTCTGGATGAGGTCAAGAGGATCTTGTCTCCATGTCTGGTAGTGATAAGCCTTTCCTACAGCAAAGGGTAGCTCAGGAGGCAGTCACATTTAAGCAGAATAGTAAGCTACAAGGATTAGAGGCACAGCATTTGAATTGCTGGGTATTTCTGTTTGACAGCATAGCTGGATCTGCGAAATGTCCACAGAGGTTTGGGGATGGTTTGAGTATCTTGGAGATACCTTTGTAAACCTAGTGAGACCCATTTGCTTTTGTTAGATGTACTCAACCCAGATTTGCTGGGAAAAAAAGGGGAATATTTTGACAAGAGGTATATTAAGGGATGCTCTCTTCTAAAAATCATATAATGAGGCAAATCAGACGATGTCTGTGTGCAGCAGCCACAAAGGTGAGGCTGGCAAACCCTGGGAGTCCTGAGCTCAGGCTGCGCTGGTGGATGGAGGAAGGTGACAGGGAGGCTGCTGAAGGGACTGGTGGTTTGTCTTGGACTGCTGCATATAGCTTTGATGGGACCTGTGATTTTGGAAAGTGTGGCCAGAATTTTCCACGGAACATCAAAGGGCATCTCATAAGACAACCAGGAAAAGATAAATTGTGCAGGAATTGGAAAAAGAAAATGAAAGAAGAAGGAAAACGGTTTCAGCTTTGATCCAAGTGTTGGTTAGGTTTGCAAGCAAGACAGTTGTGCCAACAGTGCACAAGGGAGTCTGTGACTTCTAAATTAAGGAGATATGTAATTTTTAAAGGCTCAGAAACTCTAGACTGGTTGACCTCTTTGATACCAAATCAAGCTTTATGTTCTCCTATGATACACTGACAGTTTTTCCCCAATGGATACCAGATGCTTTCTCCTGTATTTTTTACTATCCTCCTGTTTGATCTCCCTGGGATATCAGTGGGGATTCATTGATGTGCCTCTGTTAAAATTCGACAAAGCTTCTCTTTGAGAACTCTATTTTACAGAGCAGCTCATCCTGTTGGATATTGAGAAATTACACAGCTTGGGATAAAATATATCCTAACCCTCTAGAAGTCTTGTATGCCGAAGTACGAGGTTCCTCCAGGCAGTACAATGTGTAAGCCCTATATAAATGTCTGCGTGAAAATAAGATACTTAAATCTCCTTTGAATCCTTGCTCCCCCAAGCCCATTGCACAGCCCGCCCGTGACCTCCGCGCCTCCCTCCCCCCGTGGAACGGAGCTGAGCTCTCCTCCGGGACGCAGAGGTGAGACCTGCCGAGCTAATGTTTATAAAGCTCTTTGAAGGTGAACGTTAGCACGTACCAGCAGCAGCAGCCTGTCTTGGGTGTGCTTATTAACATTCAGGGCATGCTCAAATAGCAGCTCTGTGGCGGTATGTTAACTGTACTGATAAATCTTGTGTAAAAACAACACTCCGCCGCGCTGTTCAATCTCCTTCCACCTGGGAACATCAAAGCCCAACACAAGGATGGCTTGATCCTCACAGCAGCTGGGGCTGCACTGTGCCACAGTACGGATGGGGCTGGGCAGGCTATGGGGACGCTCCTGATTCTGGCGAGAGAAGGGGAGTTCTTGGAAGCTCTTATCAGGGGCTCTCTGTACCACAATAATGACCTGGCCCCACGTTTTTATAAATAGAGTATAAATATGCTGCTGTGAGCTGGCTGGTGCTCCCAGGAAGAGGAAGGCAACCTGCAAATCACTACAAGCAAGTTTGGGCTAAAGAAACTAGAAAAAAAAATGTATCATAGCATATTTTTTGAGTCTTTGTCTTCCATGCTATGAGAGGTAATTGGATGCCATTATAAAATCAAATAGCAATGCCTAGGAAAGCAATCATGCCAGCACTGGAACTGGGTGCCTGCCGTGTGCAGAGTGCTACAGGATTGCAACCCGTGCCCTCCTTTAAAGGCTGTAGTCCCTGTATTTGCATCCTCTGAAGCTTTGAATTCAAAGTAGGAGGTACCTGTTATTAAACTTTTTTTTCTTGTGGCTTGCAATAAGTTACTTCTATTAAAAGAGACTGAAAATTTCTGTCAAGGAAAAATCACTGCATCAAGGAATATTTTAGGTTGCAATGGATCTCTGGAGGTCATGATGTCCAAGCTCCTGTTCAAAGTAGATCTGACCTGAAAGTTAGATTGGATTGTGATTTATATGTGATGACATTTATTTATACACAAATACTCATATTACACTTGAGTGTGTCAATTTATATTTGATCTGGCTCATCTGAGTAAGGGGATAACTGGAGAAAATAGGCTGGAATTTTTGAGATGAGTATCTAGATAATAACCATCACCACCTCAGGGTATTTTTTCCTAGCCTGGCACAAGCCAGGACCTGAAGGATGCTGTGCAGGGCAGGAGCAGCCCAGTATGGGGTGGCTGCCAGATATGGGCGTGGCTGTTGGGAGTCAAGAACGATCCTGGGATGCCCCATGAGCCCAGCCCCATGGTTACTCATGTGGCAGGTTCAGCTGTCCCCACTGCCCATTGCAAAGCAAGATGTGACCTTAAACGTGCACACAGCAGCCTCAGCCTACCTCCTGCAGCTCCAATGTGTTCCCATCCCTGCTGCCCTCCTCTCGCAGCTGTCCAGGAGGAGCTAGAGGATGAACAGAGATAGGAAAGCTTCAGTTCAGCAAATCCATAAATCATTTCATTTGATGATTATTTCTAAACCAGATCACAAGCTTATGACTGTAACTTCTAAAGAAGAGTTCCTGCTCCCGAGCAGTTGGCATAGTTGTCCTCTGAAAGCAGTAAATGTTTGACACAGGTGCCTGTGGTGGTTTCTTCCATTAATCCATGGTTTTCTAGCTTTCAGGTCTTCAGCTTTTTACTGCACATAGTAGGCACAAACATGTTAGCACTCTGTAGTTCTACCCTAGAGACTTTGTTAGGAGTGCTTTGCCCTCACGCTAAGTTGTAGCAAAGGTTCTAACTTGGCTGGATTTATGTTGCTTGTGTTGTCCATCCTCAACCCAATACTCCTACCTTGCTTATTTGAAAGCTTCTTCTTTTAAACTATGTTTAGTACTCGGGGATGGAGACTTCTGCAGCAGGGCAGCATCAGTGCAAGTTGCTGCTATTGGCTGCCAAGTACAGCAGCAAACGTGACCTTCCTGCTGTCTCTAGAACGTTTTTCAAGTTTGTTGGACTGATGCCAGAACAGGTCACTTGGCAGTGCAACACTCCTAGTCCCTGGGTCTGGAAAGGATGCACCAGCCCCTGCACCCTCACACTGATCTGCTCAGTGAGGATGGAGTAGCAGCAAAGCACCAGCTGAGTGTGAACGTGAGAGGGGTTAATTTTTAATGGAAAAGAGCTGCAGGGTCCCACTGCAGCTCTCGGGCAGATTTGGCACTGTCACTTCATGATGGCACTTGACAATTAAAGCAAATGCAAGCGGTGTAGCAAAGAACAGATTAATTAGATTTGACAATAACACTGGGAAACAACTTAACTTCAGAGTAATCTGTTTCTGGAGGGAAAATGTTTCCATTGTTTGCTTCTTGGCTTTATCTTTAAAACTAGACACAGATTTCCAGCTCTTGTGTGGGAGTAGGCATCCTTCCAGTGCCTAATAATGGGGTTAATAAGTGGGTATTTTAGGTACCAGTGCTGTGGAACTTGTCACACACTGTGAACTGGGGAAAAGTCATTGTGTTTATCTAATACTTGAGATACCTGTGCAAAACTTGCCCCCTAAACTGGAAAGCTGGGTGGATCTGGGTAGCAAGGGTGGCATACATGGGCAAGTGTTTTCCTTCCTGCCCACTGTCCTGCTGCAGAGCTCAGTACCTGGACTTTGTTTGCATCTTTGCTTTCAGCTGAGTTTGATGAAGTAGATTCTGGCTCCTGCAGAAAGTTTGGGAGACTTCAGTTGCAGTTAGCTTGCAGAAGTTATTCTTTTCTGGGACAGTTTTACACTGAGTGGCTACAGAAATACACTGTCCTTCTCCAACAAGAAGAGTACATCCACCTCTGCTCTATCTTCTCCGCCTGCAGCTCCCAAGGTCTCCTGTGTTACCTCTCCTACAGCTGTAAAAACCTAAAAAGCCTCAAACTAAAATACATCTAAAACCTAAAAATCCTCTTGATTTCCTCCTTTTATCAAGGGCCCCACCCTAGTGTGCAAGCTTTTATACAATGAGCTTCATTGTATAAACCTACTAGTATGAATTAAAGCTCCAGTTTCCTTTAACATTGAATATTAGCATTTATTATTTATTTCGTGTAAACAGCGTGCTGTGTAGTGTAATTATGTTAGTTACTGATGATATAAAAACCTGATTATTATTTTTATGGCTTCATAAATCCAGAACTTTTGATCCTCCTGTTATCTGCCTTTGAAATGTGGGATCACAGCCCTTTGGCAGCTTTTATTAAAGGCAGAATCTCAGCTGATGGACTTTTGGATGACTGTGCCTGAGTCACCATGTCTGTATCAACCGACTCAGATGTCACAGTTGTAGCATTTACATGCATTTCCTGGGGATAAAGGATTAACAAATGATGGATTAAGCAAATTAATCTATGGTTTGTAAGGCATACATTACACAAGGTTCAATTTAGGTTGATGGATTTATTATTTATTATTTATTCTTTGCTGTTGTGTGTCAGTAAGTGGCTCTTCCTAACATTATGATGTATGATAGCAGCCCATGCCTGAGCTGCTGTATATAAAGGTCATTGTTTCTGTAATTAACCCCATTTTTCATGGGCTTTTAATGCCAATACATTAATTTGCATTGGTCTGGAGTGTGACAAAGAAATGCATTTCCTTGGGTTGGGTTTTCTTAAGCTGAAGAGCTCCAAAACATAGGACTATGATTGCACACTTTTGAGGAAAAAATGCACATGTTCTTCAGCATATTGCCTGTAGCTGAGTTTTTTTGTCAAGCAGGAATAGTTTCAGGAAAAAAAACTTAGAGGTGTCTGAAATGACAGTTTTAAAAGGAGACATGAGGAGTGTAACTCCTGAGTGATAAAGCAGGATTAAACCTTCAGTGAGAGGTGAGGGTCTGGACCTTAAGCACTCTTCTTGTCTTTTGGGCCCCTTGTTGAACCATTGCAAACAGATCTTTGCAACAGAGAAACATCCAAGTCTTACAAGCTGCAGGACTGTCCTGTGGATACCCAACAGCTATTTTTTGGTGTGTGTTCTAAAGCATTGTGAGCCAATTTCCCACCTTTGAGATATTTGAATCCCTCTTGCAGGCCATTTGTTCCTCGTGAGCTGGGATTTTGGGATGTGCTTGAGGACAGGGGTTTCTCCATGGGAGCACTTCCTTGAATCCTGACCAAAGCTTTGGATGCTGCTGCTCCTGTCTCACAGCCAGCTTTGCATGAGTGGAGCTCTTAGAGGTAAGACAATTGAGTTTACCTCTTTGCCTGGCTGCTGCTCTCCTTGTTGCCAAATGGTGCCAGTAAGCAGGAAAATGCAGGAAAATGCTGATTTTTGCCCTCTCCTGCTACAGGAGTTTGAGCCAGCCTGTCCTGCAGAGCTGAGGCCGTATTGCTGCTCATGCACAGCACCATCTCTCCATCTGCCTGTGGGGGAATGGCAGGGTCCTGCCTGCCTGGCTGCTCCTGTGCAGGTGGCAGCAGGTTTTACTCTGCATTTCCCCGTCTTCGTGGCTTCAGTCAGAACCTTAAGGCTGGCAGAGTACCCTGCTTAACGGTACCAGGGGCTAATCATCTACAGCAGAATGTAAAGGCAAAGAAGTGTGTTTTTAATCTTTTCAAGTATATCTAGATAAGCCAGGAGACAGACTTATCTTTTGTATTACAAGAAAGGGGGAAAAAAATCCACACCAAGGAACATTGCTGTAGTGTCCTTGGCCTTTTCTTCAGCCTTTGTCTTTCTCTCTGTATCTTATGCTGCTGAATTAATGGGATATGAACTCTGAATACTTAAGTGATCTATTAATTTTAATTAGCTTCCTAATAGCTTCTGGACAGAGATCGAACATAATGTTGGGGACCGTGCTGTTGACTTCCCAAAGCAGAGGGCACTGACAGGATGCCTGCTGGTGCGCGTGTTCCTGCCCTGCCTTACCAGCTGAGTGGCTGCCAGGACTGGAGGAACTTTGGGCAGGGTACAGCGATGGAGGTTGTGCATGTGAGATGAAGAAGCACAGCTGCACGTTTGGGTGGCTGTGAGTGCCTCCTCCTTTCGGGATGCTCCATTCCCCCAGCACTGAGTGCTGGGTGGTGTGTGTGCTCTGCCTGGGGCTGAGCAGCCCCGCTGCAAGCTCAGCTCCTGCCAGGGGCTTGGGCTCCTTGCAGGAGTCGCCCATGAGCCACCCAGAAGGTTGTGGTGCTCCTCGCTGCCCTGCCATGTGTCCTGCAGGCTCCGAGCTGCCGGCTGGGCAGCATTCCCACCAGCTGGGCCTGTCTGGATTCTGATGGCATCCTCAGCCGGCAACATAACGCAGGAGGCTGAGGCTGGGGACAGGGAGGTGAGGGAAGCAGCAGCTCTCCTGGCCCCACGCTGCGTGAGCATGGGGCTGCGCATGGGCGAGGGGCTGTGGAGCTGCTGAGCAGTCAGGGCTGGAGGCAGGGAAATCTGCACCACTCTGGTTTACTGAAGCTGTGAAGGATGTGATAGATGAATCACTTTTGCTGCAACCTTCTCTGTCACCAGATTCCCCGAGATGTTAAGTTTTGCTGTACGCAGCGTGTACTTGAGGAAAAGATAGAAGGGATGTTCTCGGAATCAGAGGAGAGTCTGACGCACAGAGACGTTTTCAGGGGAATAATTTGCATATGCATTCCCTTTCTAAAAATATCAGTCACAGTATTGCTTCTATTTCTGCGTGCAAGGCTCTCCAGGCTGGTAGGTGGATAGATCTGGGAATCTGCACGTACGTGGATCCAAATACCAGAGGTCCACTGGGGCTGCAGCAGGGGATGCCTGGTGCTTTGCTCAGGAGGCAGAGCTTAGAGATGGCTAATCTCCAGGTTGGGGGGGAAAAAAGGATCTATTCAGCTTGGCAATGCCCCAGATGTCATCCACACATGGTCCTTAGGAGTGTGGTCTGAGGGACAAGGGTGGAATGTGGTCTTTGAAAGTTCCTTTCTGGAGAAGACAGTGTGGCCAAGCTGAGGGCACTGAGCCCCTCTGGGAGGAGCAGGGAAATAAGTGGGAATGTTTCATTTCCTTGGGCAGTGGCTAAGGGAGCTGGTGAGAAATGCTGTGTAACACATCATAGTCATTTCCCTGGAGGCTAGTAGATAGACATAGTCAGCTGAAGGGCCTTTCCCACCACAGCTGCCCATGCATCACTCCATCCCCACATCTGCTCATGCTAGAGCCCTGTGGCCCCAGCCCCATGTGAGGGAGAAGAGGGATGCCAAGGATTTGCTCTGGCTCTGCCTCCTGGCATTGAGAGGGGAACTGAGTTTCCAGATGTTTTTGGCATTGTGTTGCACAGCTTTTGCAAAGTCAAAGGTAAATTCCCTTTGACAGCAGCAGAAACACCTCTGGGTCTGCACTGAGCTCAGCCCATAGTTTATAAGTGCTGGAATTTCATCTCAGTGGGAGAAGGATGGTATGAGGTCAGAGCATACCTTGTCATTTCTCCATTTGAGGTGGTGCTTTCCTGTACCCTTCAGTGCATCTGTGGACATTAACCAAAGTGTGTTCCTTGGCTCCAAAGGGACATCACTGCTCTTAATGTCCATCCTGGGGGTCAGGTGGGACTGCAGGATAAGATCACCCTCCCACTGAGATGCTTAAGGCAGAACCTGTCCTGGCTTCATAATAAATTAAGTAGCTCAAGAGGAACACACATTTATCTTGCACTTTGGTCATGTAACATCCTACAGAAACAAAGCAGAAGGAGTGCTTTAATGTAGCCCAAACAGCCTTCTCCATCCCCAGTTCTCCCAGCTGGGGTTTACTTTAACCTTTGCCTGGGGCCTGTTAGGGACTGGTGAGAAAAGGGGGGGCAGGGAAGGTACAAACTGGCCATTAATAACTGTAAGATGGAATAAAACAGGTCCTACTGCCACCGGAGGGGTGAGATTATGGAACAGCTGTGCAGCAGTGGTGTGCCTGAGCGCATGTGGACAGCCTGTCTGAGTTTAGGATGGAGGCTGATAAATTTATGGAGGTGATTATATGGCCCAGTCTTTGTGTTAGCAGGGACCAGCCCCTGTGGACCCACTGCTGGGATTTATGTGAAGTGAGAGCTACGCTGGTACCCAAGCTGTCTTTGCAGTGAAGATGTGGCCAAGCATGGTTTCTGCCCAGGGCCACAATGGCTGAGCTGAACTAGGGCAGATGCTCTCCAGGGTGTCACAGCATCCTTCTCAAGATGGGCACACGGGGCTCTGACTAACCAGGAGAGAACATTCAGGGCCACAGCTGAAACACTGGGGAAAATCTGTAAAGTTTTTTTTTTCTCTTCTCTCTGTGGGTTTTGTTAGCGTGCTCAGGAAGTCCCATTAGCGCCCACTCACTCCAGTAACACGCATCATTTTGCACTCTGTGTCTTCTATGAAAAGCTGGTACTGAGGAAGCAGTCCTGTGCTTCTTTGAAATCCTCTGTCAGACAAAAACCCACCACTGAACAAATAAACAAGCTCACAATCCCCAAGCATGCCGGAGATTGATTTGTAGCACTTTTCTCCCCCAGCTTATCTGTTCAGAAAAGTGCTACAAAGCCCTGAAAAATCGTAGCCCTTTGCTGTCAAAGGCAATCTATTTCCAGGGGAGCTGCATTATGGGCTCTGGGTGGGTGTCTGGGCTCTGCCAAGGAGCTGAACAATTCCTATTGAAGGGATGCTCCTCCAGGAGAGCCAAGGCAACCGGGAAGTATCTTGCAGCTCATGAACAAGGACAGAAGAGCG